>NW_021299605.1:0-1803 GCF_002162155.2 Triticum dicoccoides
TGTCCGACCACGGCAGAAGATATAGAAGAGATGAGCGTCATCCCCTATGCCTCAACCATAGGTTCTATTATGTATGCCATGCTGTGTACCAGACCTGATGTTAACCTTGCCGTCAGTTTGGTAGGAAGGTACCAAAGTAATCCCGGCAAGGAACACTGGACAGCGGTCAAGAATATCCTGAAGTACCTGAAAAGGACTAAGGAAATGTTTCTCGTTTATGGAGGTGACGAAGAGCTCGTCGTAAAGGGTTACGTCGACGCTAGCTTCGACACAGATCTGGATGACTCTAAGTCACAAACCGGATACGTGTATATTTTGAATGGTGGGGCAGTAAGCTGGTGCAGTTGCAAGCAAAGCGTCGTGGCGGGATCTACATGTGAAGTGGAGTACATGGCAGCCTCGGAGGCAGCACATGAAGCAATATGGGTGAAGGAGTTCATCACCGACCTAGGAGTCATACCCAATGCGTCGGGGCCAATCAAGCTCTTCTGTGACAACACTGGAGCTATTGCACTTGCCAAGGAGCCCAGGTTTCACAAGAAGACAAGGCACATCAAGCGTCGCTTCAACTCCATTCGTGAAAATGTTCAAGATGGAGACATAGAGATTTGTAAAGTACATACGGACCCGAATATAGCAGATCCGTTGACTAAACCTCTCCCTAGAGCAAAACATGATCAACACCAGAATTCTATGGGTGTTCGATTCATCACAATGTAACTAGATTATTGACTCTAGTGCAAGTGGGAGACTGTTGGAAATATGCCCTAGAGGCAATAATAAAAGCATTATTATTATATATCCTTGTTCATGATAATTGTCTTTATTCATGCTATAATTGTGTTATCCGAAAATCGTAATACATGTGTGAATAACAGACACCGACATGTCCCTAGTGAGCCTCTAGTTGACTAGCTCGTTGATCAACAGATAGTCATGGTTTCCTGACTATGGACACTGGATGTCATTGATAACAAGATCACATCATTGGGAGAATGATGTGATGGACAAGACCCAATCCTAAACATAGCACAAGATCGTATAGTTCGTTTGCTAGAGTTTTCCAATGTCAAAGTATCTTTTCCTTAGACCATGAGATCGTGTAACTCCCGGATACCGTAGGAGTGCTTTGGGTATGCCAAACGTCACAACGTAACTGGGTGACTATAAAGGTAGACTACGGGTATCTCCGAAAGTGTCTGTTGGGTGACATGGATCAAGACTGGGATTTGTCACTCCGTATGACGGAGAGGTATCACTGGGCCCACTCGGTAATGCATCATCATAATGAGCTCAGAGTGACCAAGTGTCTGGTCACGGGATCATGCATTACGGTACGAGTAAAGTGACTTGCCGGTAACGAGATTGAATGAGGTATTGGGATACCGACGATCGAATCTCGAGCAAGTAACATATCGATAGACAAAGGGAATAGCGTACGGGATTGATTAAATCCTCGACATCGTGGTTCATCCGATGAGATCATCGTGGAGCATGTGGGAGCCAACATGGGTATCCAGATCCCGCTGTTGGTTATTGACCGGAGAGTCGTCTCGGTCATGTCTGCTTGTCTCCCGAACCCGTAGGGTCTACACACTTAAGGTTCGGTGACGCTAGGGTTATGAAGATATGTATATGCAGAAACCCGAATGTTGTTCGGAGTCCCGGATGAGATCCCGGACGTCACGAGGAGTTCCAGAATGGTCCGGAGGTAAAGAATTATATATAGGAAGTGCTATTTCGGGCATCGGGACAAGTTTCGGGGTTATCGGTATTGTACCGGGACCACCGGAAGGGTCCCGG
>NW_021299606.1:0-1758 GCF_002162155.2 Triticum dicoccoides
AGTCTTTTTAACGGCATTCTTTACTCTTTTTTTGGGAAATTTTCTATCTATTCATTTTCAATCAATCATGGCAGTACATCGAACATCAGAAATACTAAAATTACATCCATATTCATAGACCACATAGCGATGACTACAAGCCGAAGGCACGCCGTTGCCGTCGCCCCTCCCTAATACGGATTAATTGTCCACTGTGCCGATCTGACGATCTAGATTTAGTTGTACTAATACATGATCGTAGCAGATTGGGCATATCTTAGTTAGAGGGGTCATCTCATAAAACGGCCGGCTTTACATTACCATTTGCCACAAAATACACATTTACTTTGACATGTATATTATACCCCGCTCTACTTTGCCCATTTGATAAGAATTTCATGTTTCAGCCTTTTATATGTTAAAAACATTTACCCAAGGAAAAAAAAGAAAGAGAAGAAAAGAGGAAAAAAAGAGAGGAAAGAAACAAAGAAATGCTCCCTCCGTCCCAAAATAAGTGTCTCAACTTTAGTACAATTTTGTTTCAAAGTTAGTACAATATTTTTTACGGGAAAAAATTAGTACAAAGTTGAGACGCTTATTTTAAGACGACGAGTTGGTGACAGTACTAAACAATTAAAATACCAAGCGTTACTGCACCAGCCCATGTGGGGCGCCACACGTGAGCGAGCTCGCTCGCAATAAGCGATGCATTGCATAGTGTGCATGCGAAGTCAAAAAATCAGTCATTTTATATCTAAAAAGCTAAAAGAAATAGCTAGTCCACTAACATATATTTTATTGGGATAATTATATTCGTATATGATTAAGGGCTACTTTTGGGGTTTATTAGTGGCTCTGTTTAAATATTTTGGTTCGGCTTCTAAAATAAAAATTTAGGTACGGAACAAACCAGGTCTTTATGAGATATTCTTTCACCGTACCTACACTGGTGGAAAAAGGGCCTTTGGTCGCGGTTCGCAACTGCCATTAGTCGCGGTTGCGCAACCGCGACCGAACGGGCGCGACTAAAGGCCCCCCCCCCTTTAGTCGCGGTTGCTTAAGAACCGCGACTAAAGGCCCGTCCACGTGGGCGCCAGGTGGCCGTCGGGGCGGACGACCTTTAGTCGCGGTTCTTGTGGCTAACCGCGACTAAAGGCCGCCACAGGTTTTTGAAAAAAAAAATTGAATTTTTTTTTTCAAATTTCTGAATTATTTTAACCTCTAGTCTCTAATCACCACCCCTCATCACTTCTCAATTTATTCTTTTATCACCCCTCATCATTTCAAATCATCTAACTTCCCAACCGGTCACCCATCCCTCCCACTACTCCAGCCCAAGCACGCTTAACTTCCGGGTTCTATTCTCCCACGCTCCAAGTCTGCACTTGTTGTTTTCCTGACAATAATAAGATGTCAATCCTATTAACCTTCAGGAATTTTGCTTGAGCATGAAGTGACACATTTCACTGTTTGAGTTTGAAACTATTGTTTTAAAAAACAATAATTATTTAGTAACACTAATATTTCTTGAATAATTAGTTTGACCATTGTTTGACCACAGTTTGACCACAGTTGACCACAGTTTGACCAGATTTGACCAAAATTGAAATAATTAAAATAATTATTTAGTAACACTAATATTCTAGAATAATTAGTTTGACCATTGTTTGACCATAGTTTGCCCACTGTTTGAATATTTTTCAATTTTTTCCACTCTAGATCTTACAAGCCCCGTAACTTTTTTTCTATTAGGTTTTTGAGGATTTTGAAAATGTTTAA
>NW_021299607.1:0-953 GCF_002162155.2 Triticum dicoccoides
CAACACCACCCCGCATGTATGAGGGCCCGGTACGACGCTCCGGTGGCATTGCTACCCCCCCAGGGCCCCCGTCCCGCCTAACCCTGTAGCGTTTGACCACGGGATCTAGCCCTTTGACTTTGCACGGACGGGCTTTGACCAGTGGACCTCTCCACCCGGTTGTGTCGGGTCGGCCCAGAGGGACACCGGGGAGCAACATCCGGGCCAGTCCCACAGCTACATCCACTCCGTGTAGACCCGACGCGTCCGTTTCCCTCCTCCAGGTGCCGGCGGCGGCGCCGTCCGTGAGGGGGGGCACGCACCGGAGACGCGTGCTGGGCGTTTGCAACCGCCTCAACACTTCCAGACTTGTGAGAGGCCGCCTACGCAAGATTTTATGGTATGCTACCCCCCGAAGGCCGCCGGCCACAGTCGTAGACGTGCGAAGAGCAATCCGCGTAGAGGGAAGTGTTCAGATACTTCTCCATCACAAGAAATTATGAAAAATTACCATCAGTCCTATAGCACATGTGCCCATGTTGTGTAAAAAACTCATGATTTTATCGCGCTCCAAGTATTTAATAATATTCACGCTGCATCGTTACCGCAGAACGTCTACCACCGTTTCATTGCCGTCCGTGAGGGGGGCCACAACCCGGAGACGCGTGCCGCCTCTTCGGACATGCCACAACACCACCCCGCATGTATGAGGGCCCGGTACGACGCTCCGGTGGCATTGCTACCCCCCCAGGGCCCCCGTCCCGCCTAACCCTGTAGCGTTTGACCACGGGATCTAGCCCTTTGACTTTGCACGGACGGGTTTTGACCAGTGGACCTCTCCACCCGGTTGTGTTAGGTCGGCCCATAGGAACACTTTGGAGCAACATCTGGGCCAGGCCCACAGCTACATCCACTCCGTGTAGACTCGACGCGTCCGTTTCGCCCCTCCGGGTGCCGGCGGCGGCGCCATTCGT
>NW_021299608.1:0-1237 GCF_002162155.2 Triticum dicoccoides
GAATGCAGTTTTGACATCCATTTGCCAAATTTCATAATCATAAAATGCGGCAATTGCTAACATGATTCGGACGGACTTAAGCATCGCTACGGGTGAGAAGGTCTCATCGTAGTCAATTCCTTGAACTTGCCGAAAACCTTTTGTGACAAGTCGAGCTTTGTAGACAGTAACATTACCATCAGCGTCAGTCTTCTTCTTAAAGATCCATTTATTCTCAATCGCTTGCCGATCATCGGGCAAGTCAACCAAAGTCCATACTTTGTTCTCATACATGGATCCCATCTCAGATTTCATGGCTTCTAGCCACTTTGCGGAATCTGGGCTCACCATCGCTTCTTCATAGTTCGTAGGTTCATCATGATCTAGTAGCATGACCTCCAGAACAGGATTACCGTACCACTCTGGTGCGGATCTTACTCTGGTTGATCTACGAAGTTCAGTAGTATCTTGATCTGATGTTTCATGATCATTATCATTGGCTTCCTCACTAACTGGTGTAGGTGTCACTGAAACAGTTTTCTGTGATGAACTACTTTCCAGTAAGGGAGCAGGTACAGTTACCTCGTCAAGTTCTACTTTCCTCCCACTCACTTCTTTCGAGAGAAACTCCTTCTCTAGAAATGATCCATTCTTAGCAACAAATGTTTTGCCTTCGGATCTGTGATAGAAGGTGTACCCAACAGTTTCCTTTGGGTATCCTATGAATACACATTTCTCCGATTTGGGTTCGAGCTTATCAGGTTGAAGTTTTTTTCACATAAGCATCGCAGCCCCAAACTTTAAGAAACGACAACTTTGTTTTCTTGCCAAACCATAGTTCATAAGGCATCGTCTCAACGGATTTTGATGGTGCCCTATTTAACGTGAATGCGGCCGTCTCTAAAGCATATCCCCAAAATGATAGCGGTAAATCTGTAAGAGACATCATAGATCGCACCATATCTAGTAAAGTACGATTACGACGTTCGGACACACCATTACGCTGTGGTGTTCCGGGGGGCGTGAGTTGCGAAACTATTCCACAGTTTTTCAAATGTACACCAAACTCGTAACTCAAATATTCTCCTCCACGATCAGATCGTAGAAACTTTATTTTCTTGTTACGATGATTTTCAACTTCACTCTGAAATTCTTTGAACTTTTCAAATGTTTCAGACTTATGCTTCATTAAGTAGATATATCCATATCTGCTCAAATCATCTGTGAAGGTGAGAAAATAACGATATCCGCCACGAGC
>NW_021299609.1:0-1416 GCF_002162155.2 Triticum dicoccoides
GGTCGAGCTTTAAGTCTTAACTTCGTACCTTACAACTCAGGCAAGAACTCCTTCTTTGACTGGTCCATCTTGAACACCTTCAAGATCATGTCAAGGTATGTGCTCATTTGAAAGTATTATTAAGCATTTTGATCTATCCTTATAGATCTTGATGCTCAATGTTCAAGTAGCTTAATCCAGGCTTTCCATTGAAAAACACTTTCAAAATAACCCTATATGCTTTCCAGAAATTCTACGTCATTTCTGATCAACAATATGTCAACAACATATACTCATCAGAAATTCTATAGTGCTCCCACTCACTTCTTTGGAAATACAAGTTTCTCATAAACTTTGTACAAACCCAAAATTTTTGATCATCATCAAAGCATACATTCCAACTCCGAGATGCTCACTCCAGTCCTTAGAAGGATTGCTGGAGCTTTGCATACTTATTAGCATCTTTCGGAAATGACAAAACCTTCCGGTTGTATCACATACAACCTTTCCTCATTAAAATCATTGAGGAAACAATGTTTTGACATCCTATCTGCAAGATTTCATAAATAATGCAGTAATCGCTAATATAATTCCAACAGACTCTTAGCATCGCTACGAGTGAGAAAATCTCATCGTAGTCAACTCCTTGAACTTGTCGGAAAACATCTTAACGTCAAGTCGAGCTTTCTTAATGGTGACATTTACCATCATTGTCCGTCTTCCTTTTGAAATCCATCTGTACTCATTAGCCTTACGACCATCGAGCCGTTCTGCCAAAGTCTACACTTTGTTTTCATACATGGATCCTCTCTCGGATTTTATGGCCTCAAGCCATTTATCGGAATCCGGGCCCACCATCGCTTCTCCATAGCTCGTAGGTTCATTGTTGTATAGCAACATGACCTTCAAGACAGGATTACATACCACTCTGAAGTAGTACGCATCCTTGTCATCCTACGAGGTTTGGGAGTGACTTGATCCAAAGTTTCATGATCAGTATCATAAGCTTCCACTTCAATTGGTGTAGGTGCCACAGGAACAACTCCCTGTGCCCTGTCACACACTAGTTGAAGAGACGGTTCAATAACCTCATCAAGTCTCCACCATCCTCCCACTCAATTCTTTCGAGAGAAACTTTTCCTCGAGAAAGGACCCGATTCTAGAAACAATCCATATTGCTTTCGGATCTGAATTAGGAGGTATACCCAACTGTTTTGGGTTTCCTATGAAGATGCATTTTATCCGCTTTGGGTTCGAGCTTATCAACCTGAAACTTTTTCATATAAGCGTCGCAGCCCCAAACTTTTAAGAAACGACAACTTAGGTTTCTCTAAACCATAATTCATACGGTGTCATCTCATCGGAATTACGTGGTGCCCTATTTAAAGTGAATGTGGTTGTCTCTAATGCCTAACCCATGAACGATAGTGGTAATTC
>NW_021299610.1:0-943 GCF_002162155.2 Triticum dicoccoides
TCTTCCTCCATATATACAGCCCTTAGGGCATCGTTTAGACTTTGGGGTTTTGTTTAGATTAAAAGTTCGCCATAGCTGCAACTTCGCGTACTTCGTTTGTGTTCAACGACCAGACAAAGGCGTCACAGAACCCCACCTTGATCAATAAAGCTTTCATCTTATATTCGCAATATCCAGATTGCAATCTTAGTTTCTTGCTTGTTCTTCGTTTGCTCGCAGGAAACAGACCCTCGTGGTCAGGTTGATCGTGCTCCGGCGTGGTCAATAACCTCTCGGAGTTGGTTTAGCGATTGCTAAGGCGCGACGTCCTCGCACGTTCGTAGTCGGATCGTCAAAGTCGACTTCCACCAAAGCGAAATCCACCATCTCATCGAAAGACGGGACACCTTCGCCTCTATCAAGTGGTATCAGATTTCCAGGTTGCTCGGTGAGATTTTACAGTTTTTCGTAGTTTAGATCGAGTATGTTCTTCATACCTATAGTCCACGAAAAAGCCACAAAAAAAATTTAGGGTTAGTTCCTCATATCCGAACCAATCTGAGCCTTGCATAATCTTTTTAGGGTTTTGCTTTGTTGAATTTGCGGTTGCATCGTCGTGTCTAGTTGCTGGTCTTAGAGTCTAGTCTTTTAGAGTTTCGAGTTCTGGTCATAAGTTGTCACGCCGCCGCCGCACCATCATCATCGCCCCTGCCATCTACCACCACCGCTCCGAATTCGTATCCATATACCACCACCAATCCGTGTCCATATACCACCACCGATCCATATCCATATACTACCACCACCACCGCTGCCATATACCACCACCATATATCCACCACCAATCCGAGTTCTTTGCTTATTAGGTTTGTTTTCGGGATCCATCTCGATTCCGATTCGTGTTTCCTTGCCGGAGTAGGTTTCGGAAAAAAAAAAAAAGAGTCGGGTAGCCACGCTCCGTTTA
>NW_021299611.1:0-1025 GCF_002162155.2 Triticum dicoccoides
AAACGGAGACTAGCTAAAGGTGAGCTGACGATATGTGTTGGAAGTGTTTCCAAGTTTGATGTGATCTAACATCGCACGCTCCCTCTACCATCAAGATTAGTATTAAACCTGAATAAGTGCTCTTGCACCTAAAGGAATGGTTTATTGAATTTTGATCGTAGGGATACACATTTTCATGCCAAAAGATATAAGATAGTAATGATAGTACCACTTACTTGTGGCACTGCCATGTAAGTCATAATGGTATAAAACGCATGAAGAAGCTCCATGTTGATGGATCTTTGGACTCACTCGTTTTATAAAAGTTTGAGACATGCGAACCATGTCTATTGGTGTATACGCATGAAGAAACTCCATGCAGATGGATCGTTTGGACTCACTTGATTATGAATCACTTGAGATATGCAAATCATACCACATAGGCAAGACGACTGAAAAGCCTCGGTTTCAGTAAAATGGAACAAGATAGCAACTTGTTGGAAGCAACACATTTTGATGTGTGCAGTCCAATGAGTGCTGAGGCATGCAGTGAATATCTTTATGTTCTTACTTCATAGATGATTCGAGTAGATGTTGAGAATATTTACTTGATGAAACACAAGTCTGAATTATTGAATGGTTCAAATAATTTCAGAGTGAAGTAGAAGATCATTATGACAATAGGATAAAATGTCTATGATATGATCATAGAGATGAATATCTGAGTTACGAGTTTTGGCACACAATTAAGACATTGTGGAAATTGTTCCGCAATTAATACCGCCTGGAACACCATAGTGTGATGGTGTGTCCGAACATCATAGTTGCACCCTATTGGATATGGTGCGTACCATGATATCTCTTATCGAATTACCACTATCGTTCATGGGTTAGGCATTAAAGACAACCACATTCACTTTAAATAGGGCACCACGTAATTCCGTTGAGACGACACCGTTTGGAGAAACCTAAGTTGTCGTTTCTTAAAGGTTTGGGGCTGCGACGCTTATGTGAAAAAGTTTCAGGATTAAGCTCGAACCCAAAGC
>NW_021299612.1:0-1942 GCF_002162155.2 Triticum dicoccoides
GGGTGTCGGGGATGAGTTCCGCCAGCACGACGGCGTGGTGACGATGATGATGTTCTACCGATGCAGGGCTTCGCCTAAGCACCGCAACGATATGACCGAGGTGGAATATGGTGGAGGGTGGCACCGCACATGGCTAAGGAACGATCACGAAGATCAACTTGTGTGTTTTGGGGTGCCCCCCTGCCCCCGTATATAAAGGAGCAAGGGGGAGGCCGGCCGGCCCTAGGGGGCGCACCAAGGAGGGGGGAATCCTCCTCCTAGTGGGAGTAGGATTCCCCTTTCCTAGTCCCACTAGGAAGGAGGAAGGGGGGAGGAAAGAGAGGGAGAGGGAGAGGGAGAGGGAAAGAGGGGCCGCACCCCCTCCCTTGTCCAATTCGGACTCCCCATGGGGTGGGGCGCCACCTCCTGGGCTGCTGCCCTCTCTCTCCCCTCAGGCCCACTAAGGCCCAATACTTCCCCGGGGGGTTCCGGCAACCCCTCCAGCACTCCGGTTTTCTCTGAAATCACTCGGAACAATTCCGGTGTCCGAATATAGTCGTCCAATATATCAATCTTTATGTCTCGACCATTTCGAGACTGCTTGTCATGTCTGTGATCACATCCGGGACTCCGAACTCCTTCGGTACATCAAAACATATAAACTCATAATAAAATTGTCATCGTAACGTTAAGCGTGCGGACCCTACGGGTTCGAGAACTATGCAAACATGACCTAGAACTATTTCCGGTCAATAACCAATAGCGGAACCTGGATGCTCATATTGGCTCCTACATATTCTACGAAGATCTTTATCGGTCAAATTGCATAACAACATACGTTGTTCCCTTTGTCATCGGTATATTACTTGTCCGAGATTCGATCGTCGGTATCTCAATACCTAGTTCAATCTCGTTACCGGCAAGTCTCTTTACTAGTTCCATAATACATCATCTCACAACTAACTCATTAGTTGCAATGCTTGCAAGGCTTTAAGTGATGTGCATTACCGAGAGGGCCCGGAGATACCTCTCCGACAATCGGAGTGACAAATCCTAATCTCGAAGTACGCCAACCCAACAAATACCTTCAGAGACACCTGTAGAGCACCTTTATAATCACCCAGTTACGTTGTGACGTTTGGTAGCACACAAAGTGTTCCTCCGGTAAACGGGAGTTGCATAATCTCATAGTCATAGGAACATGTATAAGTCATGAAGAAAGCAATAGCAGAAAACTAAATGATCAAGTGGTAAGCTAACGGAATGGGTCAAGTCAATCAGATCATTCTCCTAATGATGTGATCCCGTTAATCAAATGACAACACATGTCTATGGTCAGGAAACATAACCATCCTTGATCAACGAGCTAGTCAAGTAGAGGCATACTAGTGACACTCTTTGTCTATGTATTCACACAAGTATTATGTTTCCGGTTAATACAATTCTAGCATGAATAATAAACATTTATCATGATATAAGGAAATAAATAATAACTTTATTATTGCCTCTAGGGCATATTTCCTTCAATACGGGGGCAGGGGGGCACCCTAGAGACACAACAATTGATCGTTTGATCTTTTAGCCGTGTGCGGTGCCCCCCTCCACCATAGTCCACCTCGATAATACTGTAGTGGTGCTTAGGCGAAGCCCTGCGTCGGTAGAACATCATCATCGTCACCACGCCGTCATGCTGACGAAACTCTCCCTCAACACTCGGCTGGATCGGAGTTCGAGGGACGTCATCGGGCTGAACGTGTGCTGAACTCGGCACTACTAGGAAAAGGGCTATAGATGGAATGGCCACTAATGGCGCACCAGACATGTGGTGCGCCACTACTATATAGCAGTGGCGCACCATGTGCTGGTGCGCCATTAGTGTGAAAGACACTAATGGCGCACTAGACAAGTGGTGTGCCACTAGTAACATTTTTTTCCAAACATACTAATGGCACACCGGCTCACA
>NW_021299613.1:0-4356 GCF_002162155.2 Triticum dicoccoides
TAGTTGGTTTCAGAGGGGACTGGGGGTTCTGTCATCCCCATTTCAAGTTTCTGATGAAGAAGTAAACATGATGCAACACTCTAATGCATGGCTAACTAGGATGTGACAACTCACCCCCACTCAAAAGAATCTCGTCCCGAGATTTGGGTTCCTCCGGGAGGAAGGCGGGATACTCGAGTCGAAGACGATCCTCCCTTTCCCAAGTTGCTTCATCCTCAGAATGGTGCGACCATTGAACCTTGAGAAACTTGATATTATGACGTCGAGTGGTACGCTCGGCCTGATCGAGGATACGAATGGGGTATTCTCGATATGTAAGATTATCTTGGAGATCAAGCGTTTCGTAGTCCACTCCACGGATAGGATCCGAGAAGCAACGCCTGAGTTGAGAAACGTGGAAGACATCGTGGACTCTGGAGAGATGCGGAGGTAGTTCCAACTGGTAGGCAACTTCTCCTCGTTTGGCGAGCATGCGAAAAGGTCCAATGTAACGAGGAGCCAATTTGCCTTTGATACCGAAACGATGGGTTCCCTTCAGAGGGGTGACCCGAAGATAAGCCTTCTCGTCAACTTCGAAAGTCATAGCCTTATGTTTTCGGTCATATTGACTCTTTTGACGAGATTGGGCTGTTTTCAACTTTTCACGAACGATGCGAACTTGTTCTTCTGCTTCCTGAATCATATCCGGGCCAAAGAATTGTCTTTCCCCGGTCTCTGACCAGTTAAGGGGTGTTCGACACCGTCGTCCATAGAGAACTTCAAAAGGGGCTTTACCCAGGCTAGATTGATAGCTGTTGTTGTAAGCGAATTCGGCAAATGGAAGGCACTTTTCCCAGTCCATTCCGAATGAGATAACAGAGGCTCGAAGCATGTCTTCTAGAATCTAGTTGACGCGTTCCACTTGACCACTCCACTGAGGGTGGAAAGCAGTGCTGAAGGAGAGACGGGTTCCCATAGCATTTTGGAAACTTTCCCAAAATCGAGAGGTGAAGAGGCTTCCTCGATCCGAGTTAATTTCCAAAGGAACACCATGGAGAGACACTATTCGGGAGATGTATAAGTCTGCCAGCTGACTAGCGGTTATACTCTCACGAACAGGTAAGAAATGGGCTACTTTGGAAAGACGATCGACCACGACGAAGATAGCATTATTCCCTCTCTTAGTCCTGGGAAAACCGGTAATGAAATCCATACCAATTTTATCCCATTTCCATTCAGGAATAGCTAGGGGTTGAAGGGTGCCAGCAGGCCGTTGATGCTCTGCTTTTACACGACGACAGACGTCGCAATTAGCAATATACTGAGCAATTTCTCTCTTCATCCTAGTCCACCAGAACCTCTGGCATAGGTCTTGATACATCTTAGTACTACCGGGATGAATGGTGAGAGGAGATTCATGAGCCTCCTTAAGGATCAACTGCCGTAGATGCTGGTTCTTGGGAACCACTAGACGGTTCTCAAAGTACACAACACCATGATCATTGGTGGAGAAACAACTAGCACCTCCGCTAGCAATGTTCTCCTTTATCTTAGCTATTCCCTTATCTCGCTTCTGGGTAGCAATGATTTGATCCGTAAGAGTAGGTTTCGCCACCAAGGTGGAAAGAAATCCTTGAGGAACAATGTGAAGGTTAAGCTTCCGAAATTCCTCATGGAGAAGCGGTTGACTTTGTTGTAACACCAGATTGTTACAATAAGATTTACGACTTAGCGCATCAGCCATGACGTTGGCTTTCCCTGGGGTGTAGGTTATTCCTAAGTCGAAGTCTGTGATCAATTCAACCCAACGTCTTTGCCTGAGATTCAGATCCGGTTGGGTGAAAATGTACTTCAGACTTTGGTGATCAGTGAATATTTCGCAACGATTACCGAGGAGGTAATGTCGCCAGGTCTTAAGTGCATAGACTACAGCTGCAAGCTCTAGATCATGAGTAGGATAATTCTCCTCGTGTGGGTGCAATTGCCGTGAAGCATAGGCAATTACGTGTCGGTCTTGCATGAGAATGCAACCTAGTCCTTGTCGCGAGGCGTCGCAGTAGATAACAAAGTCCTTGGAGAAGTCTGGCGGTACCAGTACGGGAGCAGAAGTCAGGCATCTTTTCAGTTCCTGAAAGCTGTGCTCACATTGTGGAGTCCACTCGAACTTCTTATCTTTCTTGAGGAGTTCGGTTAGAGGTTTGGCAACTTTGGAGAAGTTCTCGACAAAGCGACGGCAATAGCTCGCTAAGCCTAGAAAACTCCGAACTTGCTTGACCGATTCAGGTGGAGTCCAGTTAAGGACGGCTTGAACTCGCTCAGGGTTAACAGCAATACCTTTACCAGATATTACATGACCCAGATAGGTCACTTCTGACAACCAGAATTCACATTTAGAAAATTTGGCATAAAGGCGATGCTCTCGAAGTTTCTGCAACACTAGCCTTAGATGTTCGGCATGTTCTTCCTCGTTCTTGGAGTAGATGAGTATATCATCGAGGTAAACCACGACGAATTTATCCAAATACTCCATGAAGATTGAGTTCATTAACCGAGAAAAGGTGGCTGGAGCGTTGGTTAAACCGAAGGACATGACGGTGTACTCGTATTGGCCGTAACGAGTAACAAAGGCCGTTTTAGGAATGTCCCCGTTTCTGATTTTGATTTGATGGTAGCCCAACCTCAAATCCATTTTGGAAAAGACTGAGGATCCAGCGAGCTGATCGTACAGGTCGTTGATCCTGGGAAGTGGATATTTGTTCTTGATTGTGACCAAATTGACAGGTCGGTAATCTACAACCATCCGGTCCGTACCATCCTTCTTCTTGACGAATAGGACGGGGCAAGCCCACGGAGAAGAGCTAGGTCGGATGAAACCCTTTTTCAAGGACTCATCGAGTTGTTTCTTAAGCTCGGCTAGTTCTAGGGGTGCCATCTTATAAGGTCTTCTAGCAATCGGAACGGTTCCTGGAATGAGGTCTATTACGAACTCAACATCCCTGTCAGGTGGAACACCTGGCAATTCCTCTGGAAAGACATCCGGGAAGTCACGGACTACCGGAACGTCCTCAAGGTCTGGCAAAGGGCTGGCGTTAAGAGAATATAATTGTCGCTTAGCTATTCGGGTCAAGACATTGACTATCTTTCCCGAAGGATGGGTGAGTTGAACAGTCCTAGAGAAGCAATCGATTTGGGCATGATGAGCCGACATCCAGTCCATACCCAAAATGATATTAATATCTGAAGATTTAAGGGCTATCAAAGACGCGAGGAAAACAAGTCTGTCGACTTGGATTTCATTTCCATGGCTTACTCGAGAAGTTTGCCATTTGGATCCCGGAGTTTGAATTACCATAGAGGTTGGCATATCACCGAATGCGACGTTATGCAAGCGAGCATAGTTTTCAGATATAAAAGAATGAGAGGCTCCTGTATCGAAAAGGACAGATGCCGGGTGGCAATTGACAAGAAGCGTACTGAGAACGACGTTGGGATCCTCTTGAGCTTCTTCGGCAGAGATACAGTTGACATGGCCACGTGAAGCGGTGACTGGCTTGGCGTGGAATATTTTTCCTGTCGGCTTGCCACGGCCAACAGCTTTAGCAGACTGGTTGGGGTTGGTCTGGGGACACTCACGCATATAGTGGCCAGATTCCCCACACTTGAAACAAGTCACGGAACTGGTACGTGGAGGAGCATTGTTAGTTGGACCTCCATAGGGCTTGGCCGGTGCAGACTGTTGAACGGGGCGAGGCGCCTGGAAGGATGGCCTCGGTGTGAACCTGGGTGGCAGGGCGGTGTTGGGTACCCACACGCGGCGCTTCTGAGGACCAGCACCAGATGAGGAACCCATGTCACGGCCATGCTTGCGTGTTGCGTCATAGTCAGTCTGACCAGTTTCAGCACTGATGGCTTTGTTGACAAGTTTCTGAAAAGACGTGCACTCATGCAGACGGAGGTCGCGGCGAAGCTCAGGACTAAGGCCCTTACGGAACCTTGCTTGCTTCTTGGCATCAGTAGACACTTCCTCAGTTGCATATCGTGCGAGATTACCAAACTCCCTGCTGTAAGCATCCACAGAGAGTCGGCCTTGGGTGAAACTGCAAAATTCTTCACGTTTACGGTCCATGAGACCCTCCGGAATGTGATGTTCACGGAAAGCCTCACTGAACTCAGCCCAAGTAGTGACATGGCCCGCCGGGCGCATAGCTCCATAATTCTCCCACCATAGACTGGCGGGGCCTTCAAGATGATATGCAGCAAAGGTGACCTTGTCAGCCTCCGCTACCAGCGCGGAACGCAGTTTGTGAGAGATACTGCGAAGCCAGTCATCAGCGTCGAGAGGCTCGACGGAGTGGTGGAACGTGGGTGGATGTAATT
>NW_021299614.1:0-808 GCF_002162155.2 Triticum dicoccoides
CGCCTCCCCGACGCCTCCCAGAGCTCCGCAAGTCCTCCCTCGTCCTCCTCGTCGTCTCACGCGACCAGAAGAGCCCCGGAACGCCGCCCCCGACGTTTTCCCCCTCGCCGGCCGCCGAGGATCTTCTCCGTCAAATTCGGCCACTCCGGCGCGCCCCCGAGCTCGCTGACCCTCCCTGCACGATCCCCGTGAGTCCCTGCTCCGTTTCCCCCTAACCCCAAGCTCGATTTCGAGCTCTAGCCGCCCCCTCTACCGGAGCCGAGACGCTCCGCCGCACGGGCTCGTCGCCGGTGAAGCTCCGGTGACCTTTTGGTCCCACGCCTGCGTCCGTTGCACTCGTTGCGTTCCGTAGAGTAAAACTAGCGCGACCACCGTCTTGTTTGCACACCGCAACGCCAGTCCCGCGAACACCCGAGCTCCGGCAGCCGCAAAAGAGGTCGCCGCCGGCAGCTCCGGCCACCCCAGCCTCCGCCACCGCCACCGTTGGATGCGCCACTCCACCCTCTCCCCGTAGCTACTCCCTGCGCGCCAAAAGAGCCCCTGTAGTGGGTTTCCGACGCGCACCACCGCGTCTGGCCTCGCCGGCGTCAAGCCGCCGGTGGGTCTGACCACGTTGACCACGGCGGGACACACCCCCCCCTCTGGGTCGATGACAGGTGGGGCCAGCCCCCCCCTGTTAATTAGTTTAGTTATTTTATTTTAACTACCCCCCTCTGCTGACACTGACAGGTGGGCCCCCGCCATCAGGTGATTAGCTTAAGCTAATCACCACCTAATCTAACCCCAGAGCCACTGACATGTGGGCCCT
>NW_021299615.1:0-1090 GCF_002162155.2 Triticum dicoccoides
GAACGTGTCCTTGTGGACCTTCGAATTTCAGTAGGGGCTTGATCAGAAGTATCTTGATCATTTTCATTAACTTCCTCTCCAATCGGTGCAGGCACCTCAGGAACATTTTCTTGAGTTGCGCCATTTTCCGGTTCAAGAGGTAATACTTCATCAAGCTCTACTTTCCTCCCACTTACTTCTTTCGAGAGAAACTCTTTCTCCAGAAAGGACCCATTCTTGGCAACAAAGATCTTGCCTTCGGATCTGAGGTAGAAGGTGTACCCAATAGTTTCTTTTGGGTATCCTATGAAGACGCATTTTTCCGACTTGGGTTCGAGCTTTTCAGGTTGAAGTTTCTTGACATAAGCATCGCATCCCCAAACTTTTAGAAACGACAGCTTAGGTTTCTTCCCAAACCATAATTCATACGGTGTCGTCTCAACGGATTTCGACGGAGCCCTATTTGAAGTGAATGCGGCAGTCTCTAAAGCATAGCCCCAAAAAGAAAGCGGTAAATCGGTAAGAGACATCATAGATCGCACCATATCTAACAGAGTGCGATTACGACGTTCGGACACACCATTACGCTGAGGTGTTCCAGGCGGCGTGAGCTGTGAAACTATTCCACATTTTCTTAAGTGTGCCCCAAACTCGTGACTCAAGTATTCTCCTCCACGATCTGATCGTAGAAACTTGATTTTCCTGTCACGTTGATTTTCAACCTCACTCTGAAATTCCTTGAACTTTTCAAAGGTTTCAGACTTGTGTTTCATTAAGTAGATATACCCATACCTACTTAAATCATCAGTGAGAGTGAGAACATAACGATAGCCACCGCGAGCCTCAACACTCATCGGACCGCACACATCAGTATGTATGATTTCCAATAAGTCGGTTGCTCGCTCCATTGTTCCTGAGAACGGAGTCTTGGTCATTTTACCCATAAGGCATGGTTCGCACGTGTCAAATGATTCATAATCAAGAGACTCTAAAAGTCCATCAGTATGGAGCTTCTTCATGCGTTTGACACCTATGTGACCAAGGCGGCAGTGCCACAAGTATGTGGGACTATCATTATCAACCTTACTTCTTTTGGTACTCACATTATGAA
>NW_021299616.1:0-1512 GCF_002162155.2 Triticum dicoccoides
CCGTCGTCTTCTACCTCGGACCCGCCGGCCATCTTCGTCAAATTCGCCGGCTCCGGACTGTCCCCGGCTACACCGAGTTGCTCCCCGTCACCGCTGTGAGCGCCCGCTTCGACTCCCCCTCTTCCCCGGCCTCTCCGCGTCCTCTAGGCCGTAGTTGCACGGACGCCGAAGCTCCACCGCCGCATATGCTCGCCGCCAGCCGCCGCTACACACCGTCCCTGGCATCCCCACGGCCACCGTTGGATGCGCGCGAGTGAGGGCCTCCTCCCGGTGCCCTTCGCTCGCCTAGCCTGCTCCCTTGTGCATTGCAACGCCGCGCTCGCTCGGAGCCGAGCTCCGGCCGCCGCTTCGCTCGCCGCTGCCGACACCACAGTCCCACCCCGCACTTGCCACGGCCACCACCCGAAGCGCCGATGCAGCCGCTCTCGAACGCCACCAGCCGCGCAACCTCTCGTGGCCGGAGATGGCCAGACGAGGAGCGCCACCGCGTCTGCTTACCGCCAGCATTTAGTCGCCGGTTTAGATGACATGGCTCGTCATTAACTGTTAACAGCCCCGCTAATTAACCCCCAGGGTCAATGACAGCGGGCCCCGCGAGCTAATTACTTCTGTTAGGACTTAAATAGTCACATAACTAGCACTGTGACACTGACCAAAGGGGCCCACAGGTCAGATTTGACCTGGACTGTGCCACGTTGACCTGCTGACGTCATCATGACATCAGGCTGACGCAATAAGTATTTTCTGGAATTAAAATAATTCAGGAAATTCCAGAAAATAGCTAAAACTTCAAAAATTCATAGAAATTCAACCGTAACTCCAAATTAAATAATTTATATATGAAAAATTATCAGAAAAATTCAAGGAATCCATCTGTACCATTTTCATGCATGTTAGAACAACTTATAGATGCTGTTTAGCACAAATCATTCTAATGGCATTTAAATATCCACATATGGAGTTTGAATTTGAATCTTGGATTCAAACCAACTTCATTTAATCTGGTTTTAGGTGCATTAGCCCAAAACACATTCATATTGCCATGTCATAGCATGCATCATATTGTGCATTGCATTGATCGTGTTTTTCTGTATTTGCCGGTATTTGTCCCCTCTCGATAGACGTGATACCGATGATGCGATCGTTGACACTGATGAAGACTCAATGTTATCTTCAGAAGTGCCAGGCAAGCAAAACCCCCTTGTTCATTCCAATACAATCCCACTCTCTCGCTCCTGCTCTCTTTTACTGCATTAGGACAACAACGATTCAACTGTTACTTGCTGCGGTAGCTGAACCCCTTTATCCTTTGCATGACCTATCATTGCCACAGTAAATAGATGAAACCCACTAGCATGAGTAGGAGTTGTTTGAGCCCTGTTGTGCCTACTCATTCATGCTTGTTTGTCATGCCTGCTACTGCTTAGAGTTGAGTCAGGTCTGATTCATCGGGGATGAATCAGAGGTGTGTGAACATGTCCTACTGTGTGTGAGCTAAGTGTGTGAATACGA
>NW_021299617.1:0-1191 GCF_002162155.2 Triticum dicoccoides
CGAATGTTGTTCGGAGTCCCGTATGAGATCCCGGACGTCACGAGGAGTTCCGGAATGGTCCGGAGGTAAAGATTTATATATAGGAAGTCCTGTTTCGGCCATCGGGACAAGTTTCGGGGTCATCGGTATTGTACCGGGACCACCGGAAGGGTCCCGGGGGCCCACCGGGTGGGGCCACCTGCCCCGGGGGGCCACATGGGCTGTAGGGGGTGCGCCTTGGCCTACATGGGCCAAGGGCACCAGCCCCAAGAGGCCCATGCGCCTAGGGAACCCTAGAGGGAAGAGTCCTCAAGGGGGAAGGCACCTCCGAGGTGCCTTGGGGAGGATGGACTCCTCCCCCCCCTCTTGGCCGCCGCACCAGATGCCATCTAGAGGCTGGCCGCCGCCCCTTGGGGTGGGAAACCCTAAAGGGGGCGCAGCCCTCCCCTTCCCCTATATATATGAGGCCTAGGGGCTGCCCATAACACATGATTTGATCTCTCGTTGGTGCAGCCCTGCCCCTCTCCCTCCTCCTCTTCTCCCGTGGTGCTTGGCGAAGCCCTGCGGGATTGCCACGCTCCTCCACCACCACCACGCCGTTGTGCTGCTGTTGGATGGAGTCTTCCTCAACCTCTCCCTCTCTCCTTGCTGGATCAAGGCGTGGGAGACGTCACCGGGCTGTACGTGTGTTGAACGCGGAGGTGCCGTCCGTTCGGCACTTGATCATCGGTGATCTGAATCACGACGAGTACGAATCCATCAACCCCGTTCACTTGAACGCTTCCGCTTAGCGATCTACAAGGGTATGTAGATGCACTCCCCTTTCTACTCGTTGCTGGTCTCTCCATAGATAGATCTTGGTGTTACGTAGGAAATTTTTTGAATTTCTGCTACGTTCCCCAACAGTGGCATCATGAGCTAGGTCTATTGCGTAGATTCTTTGCACGAGTAGAACACAAAGTAGTTGTGGGCGTTGATGTTGTTCAATATGCTTACCGTTACTAGTCCAATCTTGTTTCGACGGTATTGTGGGATGAAGCGGCCCGGACCGACCTTACACGTACTCTTACGTGAGACAGGTTCCACCGATTGACATGCACCTGGTGCATAAGGTGGCTAGCGGGTGCCAGTCTCTCCCACTTTAGTCGGAACGGATTCGATGAAAAGGGTCCTTATGAAGGGTAAATAGCAATTGGCATATCACGTTGTGGT
>NW_021299618.1:0-911 GCF_002162155.2 Triticum dicoccoides
GGTTCTCTTCGTCCCTCGCCCTTGGTATCGATGTTGTTGCCGACATATCTGACAGGCTACCCTTTGACACGCCTTACTATCATGACCGTGCAAAATGTCGGCCCCCTTCCTACTTTCAACCACATGGTGGGCCCATAACCCACAGTTCCACAGGATCGAAACCTGACTCTCCTGCACCCCCTCTTCCCAAGGTTGTTCCTCGCGTGCGGCCTCGTATGTAATTCACGGGCCACCGTCCCAAGTGATCTATTTTGGTAGCAGACGCAATACTCAATCTCATTGCTCTGGACCCCTTTCGCATGTTGTTTCAGACATCGAACAATGGCCTATCCGTTTGAAACTTCTCATGGTACCTTCTTACTTTACTCTCAATATTTTCTTAAGTTCAATTCGAGAGTTACTTCCTACCCCATTCCCTGAGTTATGTACCAGATAGTCAACCTAGTAAGGCCCACCCTTCCCGAGTCTTCCCCCCATATCCTTTTCGTAAGTACGATGAAGATCCCGAAGAAAGGATGGCGACTTCATCATTTTGACCTGAAGCAGAAGTATGAAGGCATCAATATATTGGATTGACCTCTTCGAGAAGAGCAAGCCAGGATGAGAAGACCCGCTATATTCGTTACCAAACCTTCCCCCCTTACTCCCCTCTTAAATCTCGGGACGAGATTTCTTGTAGTGGAGGAGAATTGTGACGCCCGGGAAATTAAGCTACAGTGATCCTCTGCTAGTGATGCCACGTCACCTCAATTATAGTTGCTAATCTTGAGTTAGTTCAAAACCGGTCCAAAATTCAAAATTCAAATTAATGATAACAATAAAAGTTTTCAAAAATTAAAACTAAAAAGTTCGGTGGTTGTCAAATATTACATCGGTAATTATGGTGGAGTGCACACATTTTTATAAAGTGT
>NW_021299619.1:0-1202 GCF_002162155.2 Triticum dicoccoides
CTTAGTTTTCTCTAGGAACGCGTTGAAGTTGAGGACTACGTTGGCCATTTGATCTACAAGACATATTGCAAAGTTTTTAGACTAAGTTCATGATAATTAAGTTCAACTAATCAAATTATTAGTGAACTCCCACTTAGATTAGACATCCCTCTAGTCATCTAAGTATTACATGATCCGAGTTAAACTAGACCGTGTCCGATCATCACGTGAGACGGACTAGTCAACATCGGTGAACATCTTCATGTTGATCGTATCTTCTATACGACTCATGCTCGACCTTTCGGTCTTCCGTGTTCCGAGGCCATGTCTGTACATGCTAGGCTCGTCAAGTCAACCTAAGTGTTTGCATGTGTAAATCTGTCTTACACCCGTTGTATGTGAACGTCTGAATAAAACACCCGATCATCACGTGATGTTTTGAAACAGCGAACTGTCGCAACGGTGCACAGTTAGGGGGAACACTTCTTGAAATTATTGTGAGGGATCATCTTATTTACTACCGTCGTTCTAAGTAAACAAGATGCAAAATATGATAAACATCACATGCAATCAAATAATAAACGTGACATGATATGGCCAATATCACACAGCTCCTTTGATCTCCATCTTGGGGCTCCATGATCATCTTGTCACCGGCTTGACACCATGATCTCCATCATCATGATCTCCATCATCGTGTCTCCATGAAGTTGCTCGCCAACTATTACTTCTACTACTACGGCTAAAGCGTTTAGCAATAAAGTAAAGTAATTTACATGGCGTTTCTTGATGACACGCAGGTCATATAAAAGAATAAAGACAACTCCTATGGCTCCTGCCGGTTGTCATACTCATCGACATGCAAGTCGTGAATCCTATTACAATAGCATGAACATCTCATACATCACATATAGATCATTCATCATTCATCACAACTTTGGCCATATCATATCACAAACCACTTGCTGCAAAAACAAGTTAGACGTCCTCTAATTGTTGTTGCAAGTTTTACGTGGCTGAATTAGGGTTCTAGCAAGAACGTTTTCTTACCTACGTTAAAGCCACAACGTGATTTGTCAACTTCTATTTACCCTTCATAAGGACCCTGTTCATCGATTCCGCTCCAACTAAAGTAGGAGAGACAGACACCCGCCAGCCACCTTATGCAACTAGTGCATGTTAGTCGGTGGAACCGGTCTCACGTAAGCGTACGTGTAAGGTTG
>NW_021299620.1:0-1039 GCF_002162155.2 Triticum dicoccoides
TTTGTAATAGCCAATTAAAATAAGAAATAAACATTCTCAGAAAGACATTGTTCAGTCCAATAAACATATTCGAGGGTTGAGACACGGCATGACCATGTTTGTCCAAAAACAATTTGAATCAGCATGTATGTCATGGAACTTTCGTAGAAGGTTTTGTCATATTATGGGAGGACATTTTTTGAAGTTCCAGGGAAATAACTGAGCATTCTCATCGATTTATACAGAAAAGGTTGTACACATTTGACCCAAGATTTTTTTCCTAACTTGTTTACCATCGCTCCTGGTTAAGTAAGTAGCCACCATGGCTACTTAACATGTGGCGGTGGCTATGGTTATGACTGATTTGGCATAATCTTTTAGCTACTATGCTAAAGATAAGATGAGCAAGTGGATCTGGAAAGTGTATTTGTGGTCTGGATTTGGTGAGTAACACTGGTGGAAAAAGGGCCTTTGGTCGCGGTTCGCAACTGCCATTAGTCGCGGGAAGCCCGAGCTTCACCGGCTGCCACCCTCCAGGGCCGACGCCCCGAGATCTAGACAGAACTTTGCCGCTGCCACCGGCCAAGTTCCGCCGCCACCGACCGGCCAAGCCGCCGGCCACTGCATGACCATGCGAGCACAGCCAGCCGACCGACCAACTCTGACGAAGAAGGCCACCACCACCAAGCCTAGGGCCGGCGCCCCAGACATCCTCGTGTTGCAGATCAAGTCCAGGAGCAGTGCCCCGCCGACGGTGATTGATATTGGTAGCACAACGAATTAGCCCGACATGAGTCAAGGCCAGATCCGCCGTTGCTGGTGCCGTTCTCCCACACCGCCGCCGCACCACTTCCATGTCGCCGCCGATCTGCGCCACTGCCGCCTATCTGGCCGGAGAGGAGCGCCGCCTCCCAACCAGATCGAGATCCGAGGAGAAACCGCCGCCGCCGCCACGCCACAAGGGCTTTGCCCTGTGACGCCCCGGGCGACGGCGATGGAGGGGTGCGGAAGAGGGGCGAGGCTGTAGGAGGAGGGCGGGGGCTCCCCGGTGCGGGGCGGC
>NW_021299621.1:0-1950 GCF_002162155.2 Triticum dicoccoides
AGCTTGTTAGCACGAAACACAAATCCATCGTTAACAACAAACTTGTTCCACATTCTTTCTTCTTTACAATTCTGCATTACATCTTTAAAATCAGCATCATGCACATATTGATCTTTGATGGTCTCCAAACCAAATATTTTGAAGTCAAGTTGTGAAAGCATAGTATAGCGACGAGACAATGCATCAGCAATAACATTTTCTTTTCCCTTCTTGTGTTTAATGACATAAGGGAAAGTCTCAATGAATTCAACCCATTTAGCATGTCTACGATTCAGTTTAGCTTGACTTTTAATATGTTTCAAAGATTCATGATCAGAATGTATAACAAATTCTTTGGGCCATAAATAATGTTGCCATGTTTCTAAAGTCCGAACAAGTGCATATAATTCTTTATCATAAGTAGAATAATTCAGACTAGGCCCACTCAATTTTTCAGAAAAGTATGCAACAAGTTTGCCATCTTGTAATAACACACCTCCTAATCCAATTCCACTAGCATCACATTCAAGCTCAAAAGTCTTATTAAAATCAGGAAGTTGGAGTAAAGGAGCATGTGTCAACTTATCTTTCAATACCGTGAAGGCTTCTTCCTGTGCGGTACCCCAAAGAAAAGGCACATCTTTCTTTGTAAGCTCATTGAGAGGTGCAGCAATGGTGCTGAAATCTCTCACAAAACGCCTATAGAATCCAGCGAGGCCAAGAAAACTCCTCACTTGTGTGACCGTTTTGGGCTGCGGCCAACTCTCAATAGCTTCAATCTTGGCTTTATCAACTTCAATTCCCTGTGGAGTAACAACATAGCCAAGAAAAGATACTCGGTTGGTGCAAAAGGTGCACTTCCCAAGGTTACCAAACAAACGTGCATCACGTAGAGCAATAAAAACAGCACGTAAATGTTCCAAATGTTCTTCCAAAGATCTGCTATAAATCAATATGTCATCAAAGTAAACTACCACAAATCGTCCAATGAAAGCACGTAAAACTTCGTTCATTAATCTCATGAAAGTACTAGGTGCATTAGTTAACCTAAAAGGCATGACTAACCACTCATAAATTCCAAACTTAGTTTTAAATGCTGTTTTCCATTCATCTCACAATTTCATACGAATTTGATGGTAGCCACTATGCAAATCAACTTTGGAGAATATTGTAGAGCCACTCAGTTCATCAAGCATATCATCTAGCCTAGGAATAGGATGACGATAACGAATAGTAATATTATTAATGCCTCTACAATCAACACACATACGTGATGTACCATCCTTTTTCGGCACTAGAATAATAGGAACATCACAAGGACTAAGGGATTCGCGTATATAACCTTTGTCGAGAAGCTCTTGTACTTGACACATAATCTCCTTCGTCTCCTCTGGATTGGTACGGTATGGTGCACGGTTTGGCAGTGAAGCACCGGGAATTAAGTCAATCTGATGCTCAATCCCTCGAATAGGCGGTAATCCCGGTGGCACGTCTTGTGGAAAAACGTCAGCGAACTCCTGCAAAATGTTAGTGACAGCAGGAGGCAAAGAGGAAGGCACGTCCTCGAATGAAAATAATGCCTTTTTGCACACAAAAGCATAGCAAACAGATTTGCTGAAATCTAGCTCATCAATATCAGATTTGGTGGCAAATAAACATGCACTTTTCAATTTAATTTCAGAAGCAACACTAGATGGTTTATTATTAGGCTTCATTTGTTGCTCAAATTCTTTTGCCACAATCTGATTTTCACTCTTATTCTTCTCCTGTTTTGCTTTATTAGCTCTATTAATATCATCTTTCAAAATGGAATCAGGAGTCATAGGAAGCAAAGTAATATTTTTATCCTTATGAACAAGAGTATAGTGATTGTTTCTACCGTGGTGTACAGAATTTTTATCAAATTGCCATGGTCTACCAAGTAATAAGGAACATGCTTGCATAGGTACCACATCACAATCAACATAATCA
>NW_021299622.1:0-1047 GCF_002162155.2 Triticum dicoccoides
GAGTGTCAATGGGACTAGAATTCACTTGTTCTTATATGGGTTTGTAAAACTTGTTCATGTACTGAACTACTAATGCCTTGTGATGCTCTGAATTACTTGTGATGCCTCTGAATTACTTGTGATCACATTGAGAAAGACTTGTAAAGATGATGATCATCTTTAACAGAAAACAATTTGTGATGATTTTGCTAGTTTGCTGGGTTTTGTCTCCGACCATCGTGTCGTGATGATTTTGCAGGTACCCCGAGAGGCCCTTGAGTTTGCCGGAATGTCGATTAACTTCCGTTCCGGCAAATTCGGGTACTCCATATGTCCTATTTTCAGCAAAGGTCATGCTGAAATTTTCCGTGAATTTTAGCATGACTTTGCTAAAAATAGGACATATGGGGTACTTGTGACTAATGCATGGGCCGGGGTATCTTAGTAGTTAATTAAGTAGGATCAAGTGCCCCGGCGTACTTGTGACTAGTGCATGGCTTTTAGGGTGCCTCGGTGTCGATAAAAACCGAAATGATGAAAAGTTAGGCTTTTAGGGTGCCTTGGCGTCGAAAAACCCTCAATGATAAAAGCTTAGATTTTAGGATGCCTCGGTGTCGACAAACCCTAAATAATGAGACCATGATCTTGTTCCTTGACAATAACCAACTTTTTGACCAAACTTTGTTTCTATTTAGAGAGAAACATGGCCCACAACGATGAGGCCGGGGGTTCGGGCGGCAAGGCATTCTGGGAGCTGTCCCAGGAGATGGAGGAACAACCTCACTTGTATGAGGCCGCCGCCTTCCCCACCGATCCTGAGACCACGGATGGTGCCGCCGAGGATGACCACACTGATGCCACCACTGATGGTGCCGCCGAGGATGCCACCACTGATGATGGCGGCGCACGCACAGATAGCAGCCAGCCGAAGAGGCAACGGAAGGACCGGCGCCCGATCGTGCTCCGCACCCTCAAGGAGGAAGTTACTGAAGTGGACTCCAACGGGAATCCAACGGCGCCCGAACGAATAGTCAAGGGGTACTCGCTTCAGCTCGGGTGCATTGTCCG
>NW_021299623.1:0-1452 GCF_002162155.2 Triticum dicoccoides
CTTTATTTTCAAGAAGGGGAGGATGATGAGGACATGACTACCTTGGATATGACCAAAAATATTGCATATATGCATATTTGTCAAGTGATTTCTAGTGCAAACTATTCAATAATCTATTTATGTTATCCAGAACAAAAATACTTCACACACTTTTGTGTTTTGTCTAATTGCAGGTGTATGGGACATTTGTACAATCCACATATGAAAATAAAGAAGAAAGAGATGTTTATTTGCTGTCCAAAAAGTTCTCTCACGTCACTTTTGGCCCAAGAGAAGATAGAGTCCAAGTCTCTCACGTTCTGGATTCAGATTCGGACTGCACAGATATACCTGACTCAAAACGCACACAAGTTTTTCATACGGACTCCGAATTGGGTGATTCTTTTTTTGTTGGAAACTAGATTTCGTGCACTTTCCAACCCAATTGGAATCACCTTCAAATTCGTCCGGAGCGTCGAGTTGTGGACGAAACAATCTGATGCTGCAGCAGAATCCGAGTCAAACTACAAATCCAAAGGTGTTACATCACCTCCATTTGGGCCCATGAGCCTTGTACGACCTAGGGTTAATTTTAGGCTGCCTTGGGACGTCCTCCCACCTCCTTGGCCGCCACCCCTTGCTCCTATATAAGTAGATCCATCTAGTAGCTTTTTCCTTGGGATTTGTTTAGTTAAAAGTTAGCCATTGCAATTTCGTGTACTTCGTTTGTGTCCAACGACCAGACCAAGACCGCTTACGGATCCCCACCATTATCAATACCTCATATATATTTGCAATATTCAGATTGCTTTATCCTATTCTTGCTCGTTCTTCGATTGCTTGCAGGAATAGACCTTCGTGGTCAGGCTGACCGTGCTTCCGGCATCATCAGTAACCTCAGGAGATTGGTTTAGCGATTGCTAAGGCGCAACGTCGTGCACGTTTGTAGTCGGATCGTCAAAGTCGTCTCCACCAAATCGATAGTTATCATCTCATCGAAAGATCGGGACACCCTCGCCTCTATCAATAGATTCTCGAAAATGGCACACTTTATACCATGTCATAAAAGCGATGATGCTGTTAATGTTGCTGATTTGTTCTTTCGTGAAATTATTCGCTTGCATGGTGTGCCAAATACTATTGTTTCAGATCGTGATACTAAATTTCTTAGCCACTTTTGGAGATGTTTATGGGCTAAGTTGGGGACTAAACTGCTTTTTAGTACTACTTGTCACCCCCAAACTGATGGACAAACTGAAGTAGTCAATAGGACGTTGTCTACTATGCTTAGGGCTGTTTTGAAGAATAATAAGAAAATGTGGGAGGAATGCTTGCCTCATATTGAATTTTCTTATAATCGTTCATTGCATTCTACTACTAAGATGTGCCCTTTTGAAGTTGTGTATGGTTTCCTACCTCGTGCACCTATTGATTTGTTGCCTCTTCCATCTTCGGAGAAGGTTAATTTTGATG
>NW_021299624.1:0-972 GCF_002162155.2 Triticum dicoccoides
TATGTGATTAACACCCAAGGAGTACTAAGGTGTGATCATGTTTTGCTTGTGAGAGAATCTTAGTCAACGGGTCTGCCACATTCAGATCCTCATGTATTTTGCAAATTTCTATGTCAACAATGCTCTGCATGGAGCTACTCTAGCTAATTGCTCCCACTTTCAATATGTATCTAGATCGAGACTTAGAGTCATCTAGATTAGTGTCAAACTTGCATCGGCGTAACCCTTTACGACGAACCTTTTTCCATAATCGAGAAACATATCCTTATTCCACTAAGGACAATTTTGACCGCTCTCCAGTGATCTACTCCTAGATCACTATTGTACTCCCTTGCCAAACTCAGTGGTATGGCATACAATAGATCTGGTATACAGCATGGCATACTTTATAGAACCTATGACTGAGGCACAGGGAATGACTTTTATTCTCTTTCTATTTTCTGCCGTGGTCGGGCTTTGAGTCTTACTCAACTTCACACCTTGCAACACAGGCAAGAACTTCTTCTTTGACTGTTCCATTTTGAACTATTTCAAAAATTTATCAAGGTATGTATTCATTGAAAAATCTTATCAAGCGTCTTCATCTATCTATATAGATCTTGATGCTCAATGTGTAAGCAGCTTCACCAAGGTCTTTCTTTGAAAAACTTTTATTCAAGTATCCTTTCATGCTTTGCAGAATAATTCTACATTATTTCCGATCAACAATATGTCATTCACATATACTTATCAGAAATGTTGTAGTGCTCCCACTCACTTTCTTGTAAATACAGGCTTCACCGTAAGTCTGTACAAAAACTATATGCTTTGATCAACTTATCAAAGCGTATATTCCAACTCCGAGATTCTTGCACCAGTCCATAAATGGATCGCTGGAGCTTGCACACTTTGTTAGCTCCCTTTGGATCGACAAAACCTTCCGGTTGCATCATATACAACTCTTCTTCCAGAAATCCATTCAGGAATGCAGTT
>NW_021299625.1:0-1732 GCF_002162155.2 Triticum dicoccoides
TATGATTGTGCTTTCAGATGGCCACTCGCGACCTCAATCAAGTGGTTCGCCTGACTCGATGCCTAGATGTACCCGGCCATACTGCCAAGTTGGTCAGGGTAATGACTGAGGCTGGATACCGCTGGTATCCTGAGTACACGGTCGAAGAGCAATTCCGAGACTTTAATCAAAGCCAGTATCTCTGCACTGTCAGGATATTTCCATCTTATCCTGGATCCACCGAGCCTCTTCACTGCTCTTATGGACTCGGGGTTA
Source organism: Triticum dicoccoides (assembly GCF_002162155.2). Taxonomy (NCBI): domain Eukaryota; kingdom Viridiplantae; phylum Streptophyta; class Magnoliopsida; order Poales; family Poaceae; genus Triticum; species Triticum dicoccoides. Next base: position 256 of record NW_021299625.1, read on the forward strand.
CCATTGAGATGGCTGTGCAGGACGCCGCCTACTCTATGATGACCATTATGCGAGTCAGATCTGGTATATTTCGGGACTCTGATTTCCGGTATATGCCAGGATCACTTCCGGGAGCACAAGGGTATCTCCAGGCTATCTATGCTGACCCCACCCAGGAGGATTCACGGACTCGCACCACTGCCAAGATGCTCGAGGATAAGGACCGTGAAAATCGGGCCTTGAGGTTAGAGCTCTTCAATACCCGTGCTGACCACTGGGCCACTTTGACTCGGTTCGCACCGGCGGTGCAAGCTGGATATTCAGATATGCGCGATCTCTATCCTGTGAGATCCGCTCTGCCAGACGTGATGGTTTGGCGTGATGTAGGAGGCATCACCCCACCTCGCGGTCCCCGCAGGCCACCGTTTGTTGGTCCAAGGCCTCATCCTAGCCCCTATGGTCCACAAGCTCCGCGAGATCGTCTGTTTCCGGATGATCATGTTGAGCTCCCAAGCTATGGAGGTGACTTTTACGAGGACTACTACGGATCGGTCTGAGTTAGTGGTAGTATCACTAGTTCGCACTAGCTGTGTCGTCTATCGTCCCGCGTGACTCGTGGGATATGACCTAGTTTGTACTCCTTCCGGAGGTGTAGAAAAATAATGTATAGGAGCTTGGAATGCCTCCGATGAGATGTAATCCTCTTTTCACCGTAATAGTACTTGTTTGGTCTTGTACTAAACTCTGTATGGTGTGTATGACGATGGAATAAAAGAAGCAGTTCTGTTTTTACCATGTCATACGGATGATCATCTTGCATTTCGAGTTATTCCTTGCATTTTTATCCTATGTCGGAATTTTATCATCCTGACTAAATCATTGTCTTGTTTACCTAGGATGGTCAACACGCGCGCTAACCCTGCTTCTCAAGAGCAGGCCGAAGGCAGTGAAGCCAGGGATGTAAATCTGCCTCATCCTCCTTCACTAGCCGAGGTTATGATGGAAGCTGAGAGAAACAAGCGGGAGACCAACCGTTTGTTAGAGCGTATTGAACAGAACACGACACACCATCAGAGGACTAACGTGGTGTCACTCAGTGATTTTATCAAATTACATCCACCCACGTTCCACCACTCCGTCGAGCCTCTCGACGCTGATGACTGGCTTCGCAGTATCTCTCACAAACTGCGTTCCGCGCTGGTGGCGGAGGCTGACAAGGTCACCTTTGCTGCATATCATCTTGAAGGCCCCGCCAGTCTATGGTGGGAGAATTATGGAGCTATGCGCCCAGCGGGCCATGTCACTACTTGGGCTGAGTTCAGTGAGGCTTTCCGTGAACATCACATTCCGGAGGGTCTCATGGACCGTAAACGTGAAGAATTTTGCAGTTTCACCCAAGGCCGACTGTCTGTGGATGCTTACAGCAGGGAGTTTGGTAACCTCGCACGATATGCAACCGAGGAAGTTTCTACTGACGCCAAGAAGCAAGCAAGGTTCC
>NW_021299626.1:0-1329 GCF_002162155.2 Triticum dicoccoides
TAAATAAAATTGACCAAAGATAACTGGAAAAACGAAATAGCATGAAAAAACCTCAAGAAATCCTTGCATAATAAACAAATTTTGCAATAATATTTAGTTGACGCTACAATACCAATGAGCACTAGGACAAAAAAGAAACGTAAGCAAACTGTCTGTAATTTGTCAGGCAGTTCGACAAGGTACTCTGAACACTGAAGCTAGCTTGGAAAAGGCAGAATGAAGTGCTTAAAATCAGCGCTAGCAATCAGAGAAAACGGTATGACATTTCAGCCCGCGCTTTTCCCCACCAAACCACCTCCCCTCTCCTCCTTGCCCCGCTGCCGCCCAAGATTCCGGCGAAAGTGGCCGGCCGGAGCACGCCGAAAGGCCTCCACACGAACGAGGTTGCCCTCCGCCGCCCCTCCCTCTCATCCTGCGTCGGCGGGCCGGGACCTTGCGGATCTGCGGCGCTTCATCGCGGGCGGCTGGGTTTGGCTTTCCCGGCCGCTGGCGGCTGCACCAAGCTATGGAATGGTCGGGGAGCAGCTCGCGCAGCCCCGGCAAAGGCTCATCGCCGCATGCAGGTGCGGGTTCGTCCGCTCGCCGCCGCCGACAGTTTGCCCGCATGGATTCGGCCGGCCCTCGCGCAGAGGACCTGTGACTCGCTGATGCCGCTCATACAGTGCGACAACTGCCAGCGGACAGTGCCGAGGCTGACTTCGGGCACGCCGAAGCACCCCGGATACGTGTTCTTCAAATGCGAAAACGACGGGTACGTGTTGTTTTACATTCGGCTCATTTCGATAGCTAATTATGTTTGCTCATTTCGAACATCATCATGCGTGTAGGAAGATGGATGCTCATTTTGGTTTTGGGAAGGCGAATACATTAAAGAAAACTGATAGACGTTCGTGCACTCCTTAGTACAATCGATGGTAATGAAGCGCATGCATGTGCAACTAGAGGGGACGCAACATCTACTTCTTTAGAACCAAAGAAGAATAACGAAGAATGCAAGATCAAGGATCCGCAGATCATGGAGAAGATATTGCTGCAACTAGTAGGAGCAGTTATGGAAGTTGGAAATCTTCTAAAATGCATACTTATACTTGTGGTTCTTATTTTTTTGGTCTTGCTTTTCTAGCAAAGATTTGGTGATGTTCTATGTATCCAATGTGGTTGAAAATGCAAAGAAATGCAAATTGAGGTGCAAATTTATATTTTGCGGGCTGGGTGGAGGACGGCCGCAAAGGCAGACCCCGCAAATCCGACCTATAAAACAGGATGTGGGTCGGCTTTGCGGGGTCTGCCTCTGCAGCTTTTTGCTGCGGACTACAAAACAGCTTTTCT
>NW_021299627.1:0-1272 GCF_002162155.2 Triticum dicoccoides
GGGCTTTGACAAGTGGACCTCTCCACCCGGTTGTGTTAGGTCGGCCCAGAGGAACACTTTGGAGCAACATCCGGGCCAAAACCACAGCTACATCCACTCCGTGTAGACCCGACGCGTCCGTTTCCCCCCTCCAGGTGCCGGCGGCGGCGGCGTCCGTGAGCGGGGGGGGCACACCCCGGAGACGCGTGCTGGGCGTTTGCAACCGCCTCAACACTTCTAGATTTGTGAGAGGCCGCCTACGCAAGATTTGACGGTATGCTAGCCCCCGGAGGCCGCCGACCACAGTCGTAGACGTGCGAAGAGCAATCCGCGTAGAGGGAAGTGTTCAGATACTTCTCCGTCACAAAAAATTATGAAAAATTACCATCAGTCCTATAGCACATGTTCCCATGTTTTGTAAAAAACTCATGATTTTATCGCGCTCCAAGTATTTAATAATATTCACGCTGCATCGTTACCGCAGAACGTCTACTACCGTTTCATTGCCGTCCGTGAGGGGGCCACAACCCGGAGACGCGTGCCGCCTCTTCGGACACGCCACAACACCACCCCGCATGTATGAGGGCCCGGTACGATGCTTCGATGGCATTGCTACCCCACAGGGCCCCCGTCCCGGCTAACCCTGTAGCGTTTGACCACGGGATCTAGCCCTTTGACTTTGCACGGACGGGCTTTGACCAGTGGACCTCTCCACCCGGTTGTGTTAGGTCGGCCCAGAGGAACACTTTGGAGAAACATCCGGGCCAAACCCACAGCTACATCCACTCCGTGTAGACCCGACGCGTCCGTTTCCCCCCTCCAGGTGCCGGCGGCGGCGGCGTTCGTGAGGGGGGGGGGCACACCCCGGAGACGCGTGCTGGGCGTTTGCAACCGCCTCAACACTTCTAGATTTGTGAGAGGCCGCCTACGCAAGATTTGACGGTATGCTAGCCCCCGGAGGCCGCCGGCCACAGTCGTAGACATGCGAAGAGCAATCCGCGTAGAGGGAAGTGTTCAGATACTTCTCCATCACAAAAAATTATGAAAAATTACCATCAGTCCTATAGCACATGTGCCCACGTTGTGTAAAAAACTCATGATTTTATCGCGCTCCAAGTATTTAATAATATTCACGCTGCATCGTTACCGCAGAACGTCTACTACCGTTTCATTGCCGTCCGTGAGGGGGGGCCACAACCCGGAGATGCGTGCCGCCTCTTCGGACATGCCACAACACCACCCCGCATGTATGAGGGCCCGGTACGACGCTCCGGTGGCATTGCTACCCCCCCA
>NW_021299628.1:0-1204 GCF_002162155.2 Triticum dicoccoides
TATCAACTTTACTTCTTTTGGTACTCACATTATGAACATGTGTAGCATCACGTTCGAGATTCATAAAGAATAAACCATTCACCATAGGAGCATGACCATAAAACATATCTCTCATAAAAATGGAACAACCATTATTCTCAGATTTAAAAGAGTAGCCATCTCGAATTAAACGAGATCCCGATACAATGTTCATGCTCAAAGCTGGCACTAAATAACAATTATTAAGGTTTAAAACTAATCCCGAAGGGAGATGCAGAGGTAGCGTGCCGACGGCGATCACATTGACCTTGGAACCATTCCCGACGCGCATCGTCACCTCGTCCTTTGCCAGTTTCCGCTTATTCCGCAGCCCCTGCTTTGAGTTACAAATGTGAGCAACTGCACCGGTATCAAATACCCAGGAGCCACTACGGGCACTAGTAAGGTACACATCAATTACATGTATATCACATATACCTCTTGTTTTGCCGGCCTTCTTATCCGCCAAGTACTTAGGGCAGTTCCGCTTCCAGTGACCGCTTCCCTTGCAATAAAAGCACTCAGTCTCGGGCTTGGGTCCATTCTTTGGCTTCTTCCCGGCAGCTTGCTTGCCGGGCGCGGCAACCTCCTTGCCGTCCTTCTTGAAGCTCTTTTTACCCTTGCCTTTCTTGAACTTAGTGGTTTTATTGATCATCAACACTTGATGTTCCTTCCTGACTTCTACCTCCGCTGATTTCAGCATAACAAATACTTCAGGAATGGTCTTTTCCATCCCCTGCATATTGAAGTTCATCACAAAGCTCTTGTAGCTTGGTGGAAGCGACTGGAGGATTCTGTCAATGACCGCATCATCCGGGAGATTAACTCCTAGCTGAGTCAAGCGGTTATGCAACCCAGACATAGTGAGTATGTGCTCACTGACAGAACTGTTTTCCTCCATCTTACAGCTGAAGAATTTGTCGGAGACTTCATATCTCTCGACCCGGGCATGAGCTTGGAAAACCATTTTCAGCTCTTCGAACATCTCATATGCTCCATGTCTCTCAAAACGCTTTTGGAGCCCCGGCTCTAGGCTGTAAAGCATGCCGCACTGAACGAGGGAGTAGTCATCGAATCGTGCCTGCCAAGCGTTCATAACATCTTGTTCTGCAGGGAGAACGGGTGCGTCACCAAGCGGTGCTTGTAGGACATAATCTTTCTTGGCAGCTATGAGGATGATCCTCAG
>NW_021299629.1:0-1182 GCF_002162155.2 Triticum dicoccoides
TAGTATGTTTTATCTTTATTTATGATGTGATGTTTTGATGGGCCTTCGCGGTGTCATTCTATGTTATCTGCTAATCAACCCATTTCTATGTGGGTAAATTTTCTGCGTCGGTGAGTGCATGTAATATATTGGTGCTACATTATCACATGTTGGTGCGTCTTATTTCTAGGTGGTGAGAGGGTGCATGGGATTTATATATTTTTATAGGCCGGTTGCTGCCGATTAATTTGAAAAATTATTGACCCGGTTAAAATGTGAACCAAATTCAACACTAAATATCTCTATCAAATGGGAGAGCTCCAAAATTAGAAAGCATAGTAAAATAAAAGAATTAAATGAGAGAACTCCTTAAGAAATTGTTGATCCAATCAAAATTAGATGGCCAAACTTCAAACTGATGACCTCAAATGATTGTGGGGGTATTAAAACTTAGGGAACATATTGTAATTATTAATTAAATTAATATATTTCATGGACGCAGCACAAGGTCACATGTTCGAGGCCCCTATGTGCCCCGTTATTTATTTATGTTTCTATCAAGAAATAAGAGATGAAGCCTCCTACATGTCTCCTTAGAGATCAACGACTCTCGGCCATCGGATCGGTTTGCTTGATGCGTTTCTGGGCGTCGGATCAAGATCTGGATGAATCTGGGCCGTTGGATCTGAGATGAACACTGCTGGAATGAATAGTAATGGCAGCAAAATATAAATACCGTGCCCCCACTGGGGTATTTTGGTCATTTCGCGTATTGGGGGTATAAAAGGGGGTCGCTCCTATCCAGAGACCTAGCCGCCTCCTCCTCTCTCCCTCCCTCCCGTAGCCGCCTCCCTCCGTCCCATCCCGCACGCCTCCTCTCCTCCCACCCACATCGCCGCCGCTGCCGCCGCCGCCTTCCTCCTCCCACACCCCCGCCTCCCTCTCCTCTTCCTCTCCCCTTAGCACCGCCCGCACCCGCGCCTCCCTCTCCTCCTCTCGCCCCTAGCACCGCCATCACTGCCTCCTTCCCCGCCGCTGCCCGACCTCCTCCCCTTGCGTTCTCCTCAATCCACCCAGTAGCTCAGGCAGCGGTCTGATCTGGCGACCCCTTCCTCCAACTCTCGCCGGACGTCACCCGGAGTGGAGAGGAGAGGCAGATCCCGCTGCCACCGGTGACCTCGCTCCCTCCCTCCTCAGATGGAC
>NW_021299630.1:0-1069 GCF_002162155.2 Triticum dicoccoides
TTGGTCATTTTACCCATAAGGCATGGTTCGCACGTGTCAAATGATTCATAATCAAGAGACTCTAAAAGTCCATCAGCATGGAGCTTCTTCATGCGTTTGACACCTATGTGACCAAGGCGGCAGTGCCACAAGTATGTGGGACTATCATTATCAACTTTACTTCTTTTGGTACTCACATTATGAACATGTGTAGCATCACGTTCGAGATTCATAAGGAATAAACCATTCACCATAGGAGCATGACCATAAAACATATCTCTCATAAAAATGGAACAACCATTATTCTCAGATTTAAAAGAGTAGCCATCTCGAATTAAACGAGATCCCGATACAATGTTCATGCTCAAAGCTGGCACTAAATAACAATTATTAAGGTTTAAAACTAATCCCGAAGGGAGATGCAGAGGTAGCGTGCCGACGGCGATCACATTGACCTTGGAACCATTCCCGACGCGCATCGTCACCTCGTCCTTTGCCAGTTTCCGCTTATTCCGCAGCCCCTTTGGTTTTGCCGGCCTTCTTATCCGCTAAGTACTTAGGGCAGTTCCGCTTCCAGTGACCGCTTCCCTTGCAATAAAAGCACTCAGTCTCGGGCTTGCGTCCATTCTTTGGCTTCTTCCCGGCAGCTTGCTTGCCGGGCGCGGCAACCCCCTTGCCGTCCTTCTTGAAGTTCTTTTTACCCTTGCCTTTCTTGAACTTAGTGGTTTTATTGACCATCAACACTTGATGTTCTTTCCTGACTTCTACCTCCGCTGATTTCAGCATAGCAAATACTTCAGGAATGGTCTTTTCCATCCCCTGCATATTGAAGTTCATCACAAAGCTCTTGTAGCTTGGTGGAAGCGACTGGAGGATTCTGTCAATGACCGCATCATCCGGGAGATTAACTCCTAGCTGAGTCAAGCGGTTATGCAACCCAGACATAGTGAGTATGTGCTCACTGACAGAACTGTTTTCCTCCATCTTACAGCTGAAGAATTTGTCGGAGACTTCATATCTCTCGACCCGGGCATGAGCTTGGAAAACCATTTTCAGCTCTTCGAACATCTCATATGCTCCATGTCTCTCA
>NW_021299631.1:0-1271 GCF_002162155.2 Triticum dicoccoides
TCGAGGACGAAGACGACAGAGGAGGGAGGCGGGCTGGGCCGCCTGCTGGCTGGGCCAGCCAGCTGGCTGGGCCGCACAGTGGAGGAGCCCAGGTAAGCTTCTCCCTTTTATTTTTTTTCTGTTTTCTAATTTCTGACATTTGTTTTGATTTAAATAATATATTAAATCATTTATTTAACTTATGCCAATTTTTGCAGGGGCTAGATATATTATTTCAGAGCTCCTTTATAAATGGCATAATATTTGGACATATATTAATATATATAATTAATATATTTCCAAAGCAAATATTTATGCATTAATTCCAAATGCCCAAAATAAATACCTATGAGCTCTTAAAAATATTGGTTTGATTTTTATCTCTGTCCAATATTTTCAGAGAGCAACATGAGCATTTTCTTGGACCCTTTTGGAGAAATTTTTATTTGGGTCATTTTCAAAATGATTCTGAGGGTTTCACAGATCCCCATTTCAAGTTTATGATGAAAGAGTAAACATGATGCAACACTCTAATGCATGACTAGCTAGGGTGTGACAACTCACCCCCACTCAAAAGAATCTCGTCCCGAGATTTGGGTTCCTCCGGGAAGAAGGCGGGATATTCCAGTCGAAGACGATCCTCCCTTTCCCAAGTTGCTTCATCCTCAGAATGGTGCGACCATTGAACTTTGAGAAACTTGACATTATGACGTCGGGTGGTACGTTCGGCCTGATCGAGGATACGAATGGGGTACTCTCGATATGTAAGATTATCTTGGAGATCAAGCATTTCGTGGTCCACTTCACGGATAGGATCCGAGAAGCAACGCCTGAGTTGAGAAATGTGGAAAACATTGTGGACTCTGGAGAGGTACGGAGGTAGTTCCAACTGGTAGGCAACTTCTCCTCGTTTGGCGAGAATGCGAAAAGGTCCAATGTAACGAGGAGCCAATTTGCCTTTGATACCGAAACGATGGGTTCCCTTCAGAGGGGTGACCCGAAGATAAGCCTTCTCGTCAACCTCGAAAGTCATAGCCTTATGTTTTCGGTCATATTGACTCTTTTGACGAGATTGGGCTGTTTTCAACTTTTCACGAACGATACGAACTTGTTCTTCTGCTTCCTGAATCATATCCGGGCCAAAGAATTGTCTTTCCCCGGTCTCTGACCAGTTAAGGGGTGTTCGACACCGTCGTCCATAGAGAACTTCAAAAGGGGCTTTACCCAAGCTAGATTGATAGCTGTTGTTGTAAGCGAATTCGGCAAATGGAAGGCACTTCTCCCAGTCCATT
>NW_021299632.1:0-1385 GCF_002162155.2 Triticum dicoccoides
ATCATGGAATTGGTGATGGAGGATGGTTGATGATGACGACGGCGACGAATCCCCCTCTCCGTAGCCTCAGACGGACTCCAGATCAGCCCTCCCGAGAGAGATTAGGGCTTGGCGGCGGCTCCGTGTCGTAAAACACGATGAAACTTTTTCCTTGATTTTTTTTCTCCCCGAACGTGAATATATGGAGTTGGAGTTGTGGTTAGTGGAGGTCCAGGGGGCCCACGAGATAGGGGGGCGTGCCCTACAGGGGGGCGCGCCCCCCTGTCTCGTGGATAGGCCCTGGGCCCCCTGGTCTTGATTCTTTCGCCAAAAGTTCTTATTAATTCCAAAGAGTGCCTCCGTGGATTTTCAGGACATTCCGAGAACTTTTCTTTTCTACACATAAAACAACATCATGGCAGTTTTGCTGAAAACAACGTCAGTCCGGGTTAGTTTCATTCAAATCATGCAAGTTAGAGTCCAAAACAAGGGCAAAAGTGTTTGGAAAAGTAGATACGTTGGAGACGTATCAGGACCGAATCGTGAAACTTGGTCGGACCGATTTAGTAAATAATGTGACCGTTAGGAATTTCGGTGGGACCGACATGTCATCTCGGTGGGACCGATATGGTTAGGGTTAGGGCATAACGTAATCTCGGTGAGACCGATTACACAAACTCGGTGAGAGCGTTTTTTGTAATAGAAACACAGAGGGTTGGTCAGGCAAACTCGGTGGGACGGATTCACTCATCTCGGTTGGACCGAAACATTACGAAAGGGAACAAAGAGTTTGCATTGCAATCTCGGTAGGACCGACCGCTTATCTTGGTTTGACCGAAATGTTACAAAGGACAACAGAGAGATTACAATCCCATCTTGGTGAGACCGAGATCCCTCTCGGTGAGACCGAAAAGACTAGGGTTTGTGGCAGTGGCTATGTCATGAGAACTCGGTGGCGCCGGATAGAAAGATTCGGTAGGGCCGAGTTTGACTTTTGGTTTGGGACATATGTGGATGTGAGAAAGTAGTTGAGGGCTTTGGAGCATATCACTAAGCACTTTGAGCAAGAAACTCATTAAGCAACACCTCATCCCCTCTTGATAGTATTGGCTATTCCTATAGACTCAATGTGATCTTGGACCACTAAAATGGAAAAAGTAGAGTCTTGTGCTTTGAGCTTGAGCCAATCCTTTGTCCTTAGCATGTTGAAGGGGTTCCACATCCTCTAGTCCATGCCACTCGATTGTTGAACTTATCTGAAACATACTAGGTAAAAGTATTAGTCCAACAAGAGATATGTTGACATTAATTACCAAAATGACCCAGGGAGCACTTGTGCTTTCAAAATAAAAGTGTGATGATCTTCATTATTAGAGCATTGTCCCAGTGAGGAAAGGATGATGGCG
>NW_021299633.1:0-1385 GCF_002162155.2 Triticum dicoccoides
ATCATGGAATTGGTGATGGAGGATGGTTGATGATGACGACGGCGACGAATCCCCCTCTCCGTAGCCTCAGACGGACTCCAGATCAGCCCTCCCGAGAGAGATTAGGGCTTGGCGGCGGCTCCGTGTCGTAAAACACGATGAAACTTTTTCCTTGATTTTTTTTCTCCCCGAACGTGAATATATGGAGTTGGAGTTGTGGTTAGTGGAGGTCCAGGGGGCCCACGAGATAGGGGGGCGTGCCCTACAGGGGGGCGCGCCCCCCTGTCTCGTGGATAGGCCCTGGGCCCCCTGGTCTTGATTCTTTCGCCAAAAGTTCTTATTAATTCCAAAGAGTGCCTCCGTGGATTTTCAGGACATTCCGAGAACTTTTCTTTTCTACACATAAAACAACATCATGGCAGTTTTGCTGAAAACAACGTCAGTCCGGGTTAGTTTCATTCAAATCATGCAAGTTAGAGTCCAAAACAAGGGCAAAAGTGTTTGGAAAAGTAGATACGTTGGAGACGTATCAGGACCGAATCGTGAAACTTGGTCGGACCGATTTAGTAAATAATGTGACCGTTAGGAATTTCGGTGGGACCGACATGTCATCTCGGTGGGACCGATATGGTTAGGGTTAGGGCATAACGTAATCTCGGTGAGACCGATTACACAAACTCGGTGAGAGCGTTTTTTGTAATAGAAACACAGAGGGTTGGTCAGGCAAACTCGGTGGGACGGATTCACTCATCTCGGTTGGACCGAAACATTACGAAAGGGAACAAAGAGTTTGCATTGCAATCTCGGTAGGACCGACCGCTTATCTTGGTTTGAACGAAATGTTACAAAGGACAACAGAGAGATTACAATCCCATCTCGGTGAGACCGAGATCCCTCTCGGTGAGACCGAAAAGACTAGGGTTTGTGGCAGTGGCTATGTCATGAGAACTCGGTGGCGCCGGATAGAAAGATTCGGTAGGGCCGAGTTTGACTTTTGGTTTGGGACATATGTGGATGTGAGAAAGTAGTTGAGGGCTTTGGAGCATATCACTAAGCACTTTGAGCAAGAAACTCATTAAGCAACACCTCATCCCCTCTTGATAGTATTGGCTATTCCTATAGACTCAATGTGATCTTGGACCACTAAAATGGAAAAAGTAGAGTCTTGTGCTTTGAGCTTGAGCCAATCCTTTGTCCTTAGCATGTTGAAGGGGTTCCACATCCTCTAGTCCATGCCACTCGATTGTTGAACTTATCTGAAACATACTAGGTAAAAGTATTAGTCCAACAAGAGATATGTTGACATTAATTACCAAAATGACCCAGGGAGCACTTGTGCTTTCAAAATAAAAGTGTGATGATCTTCATTATTAGAGCATTGTCCCAGTGAGGAAAGGATGATGGCG
>NW_021299634.1:0-1096 GCF_002162155.2 Triticum dicoccoides
TACGGGTCACACGACCCAGCATTCAAGTCATACAGTCATACAAACCAGCAGCGGAAGTACATTGTCTGAGTACAGACAACTAGTAAAATAAAAGAGGCTTGGAAAGCCTAGCTATACTACGTGGTCCTTCACAAGCTCAGGGTCACCACCTGGGTCTTTAGCCTACTCGTTGATGTCAACGTCTACATAGAACCCATCAGAAGGGGTTGCAGCGTCTTCTGTAAAAATGTAGATTATAGCAACATGAGTACAAAGGTACTCAGCAAGACTTACATCAGATCCTACATACATGCATATTATCAAGAAGGGTTGGTGGAGTTATTGCAGCAAGCCAGCTTTGACTCTTGGCTAGACTATCCTACGATACTTCAACTTGAAATGGTTTTGCGCACACGAGTCCACTACTCACCACTTCAATACACTACCGAGGGTCCACCTCCGTCTTCCTACGGAAGAGCCATCCTCGGCACTCACACTTATCTTGAGACTTTTAGTAGTTTCCATTTACTTGTCTATGAACTGTATAGGCAACCAAGTAGTCCTTTACCGCGGACGCGGCTATTCGAATAGGTTATGATAACCCTGCAGGGGTGTACTTCTTCATACATGTTTCCACCACTTAGCGTCTGCACACGACATGTGCTCGGCAGACTTCATGCGAAAGCCGACGTGGGTGTAGACCACGACCTACCTAAACACTTAAGCCTCTAGTCCAGGTTTATCGCCTATCCAGGTTCCATCCGCAGGGAGTCCGGCCGAGGTTTCCCATACGGCCCCGAATGATGTGAACAGGGTTCCCGAGATACCTAACGGGTATTCGGTACACCCGGCCACGTACCTACCGCATCACAGCCCACCCCTACGGTCAGCGCTGTCCACGGCCTCCAGTAGGCTACAAACACCAGAAACTACTTGCAACTCCTGGACAGAGAGCTAGGGTGAATAAGAAGTCGAGCGGGGTCATATTTCAGGGCCCAATGCATGGTAGTAGCTGTATCTTAAATCACACATACAGATCTCAGTGCTTAAGGTCGGCTTCAATGAAACAACCCACCATGTACTCCTACATGGCCTCTCATCGATACCTTTACCAAAT
>NW_021299635.1:0-1594 GCF_002162155.2 Triticum dicoccoides
CATGGAGTTTCTTCATGCGTATACACCAATAGACATGGTTCGCATGTCTCAAACTTTTCTAAAACGAGTGAGTCCAAAGATCCATCAACATGGAGCTTCTTCATGCGTTTTATACCATTATGACTTACATGGCAGTGCCACAAGTAAGTGGTACTATCATTACTATCTTATATCTTTTGGCATGAAAATGTGTATCATTACGATCGAGATTCAATAAACCATTCCTTTAGGTGCAAGACCATTGAAGGTTTTATTCAAATAAATAGAGTAATCATTATTCTCCTTAAATGAATAACCGTATTGCGATAGACATAATCCAATCATGTCTATGCTCAACGCAAGCACCAAATGACAATTATTCAGGTTTAATACTAATCTTGATGGTAGAGGAAGAGTGCGATGTTTGATCACATCAAACTTGGAAACACTTCCAACACATATCGTCAGCTCACCTTTAGCTAGTCTCCGTTTATTCCGTAGCTCTTTATTTCAAGTTACTAACACTTAGCAACCGAACCGGTATCTTATACCCTGGTGCTACTAGGAGTACTAGTAAAGTACACATTAACATAATGTATATCCAATATACTTCTATCGACCTTGCGAGCCTTCTTATCTACCAAGTATCTAGGGTAATTCTGCTCTAGCGGCTATTCCCCTTATCACAGAAGCACTTAGTCTCGGGTTTGGGTTCAACCTCGGGTTTCTTCACTGGTGCAGCAGCTGATTTGCTGTTTCATGAAGTATCCCTTCTTGCCCTTGCTCTTCTTGAAACTAGTGGTTTCACCAACCATCAACAATTGATGCTCCTTCTTGATTTCTACTTTCGCGGTGTCAAACATCGTGAATACCTCAAGGATCATCATGTCTATCCCTGATATGTTATAGTTCATCACGAAGCTCTAGCAGCTTGGTGGCAATGACTTTGGAGAAACATCACCATCTTATCTGGAAGATCAACTCCCACTCGATTCAAGTGATTGTTGCACTCAGACAATCTGAGCACAAGCTCAACGATTGAGCTTTTCTCCCTTAGTTTGCAGGCTAAGAAAATCGTCGGAGGTCTCATACCTCTTGACGTGGGCACGAGCCTGAAATCCCAATTTCAGCCCTCGAAACATCTCATATGTTCCGCGACGTTTCGAAAAACGTCTTTGGTGCCTCAACTCTAAACCCTTTAACTGAACTATCACGTAGTTATCAAAACGTGTATGTCCGATGTACGCAACATCCACAAACGACGTTTGGGGTTCAGCACACTGAGCGGTGCATTAAGGACATAAGCTTTCTACTGTCCGCATAATTGCTACTGTCAACTTTCAACTATATTTTCTCTAGGAACATAACTAAAACAGTAGAACTATAGCGTGAACTACGACATAATTTGCAAAAGGTCTTTTGACTATGTTCAGGATAATTAAGTTCATCTTATGAACTCCCACTCAGATAGACATCCCTCTGGTCATCTAAGTGATCACATGATCCGAGTCAACTAGCCCGTGTCCGATCATCACGTGAGACGGACTAGTTAACGTCGGTGAACATCTTCATGTTGATCGTATCTACTATACGACTCATGCTCGACCTTTCGGTC
>NW_021299636.1:0-1440 GCF_002162155.2 Triticum dicoccoides
GTATGACTGTATGACTTGTATGTGGGGTCGTGAGACCCGTACCTTTGTGTATGTTATGTATGGCTCACTGAGCCTTAAATAAAGTACTTGTGTCATAGAGTCATGTTGTGATGCTTCGTTGTATTTGCACATATCGAGCATATTGTGTGTATGATTGAAATGCTTGGTATGTGTGGGATCTGACTATCTAGTTGTTTATCTTTGGTAGCCTCTCTTACCGGGAAATGTCTCCTAGTGTTACCGCTGAGCCATGGTAGCTTGCTACTGCTCTGGAACACTTAGGCTGGCCGGCATGTGTCCTTCTTCGTTCCTGTGTCTGTCCCTTCGGGGAAATGTCACGCTTTGAGTACCGGAGTCCTGTTAGCCCGCTACAGCCCGGTTTACCGGAGTCCTGCTAGCCCAGTGCTACAGCCCGGACCCACTTGCTGATGACCGACACGTTCGAAGTTGGGTCATGGATGCCTATCCCTGTAAGTCTGTGCCACTTTGGGTTTACGACTAGTCATGTCAGCCCGGGCTCTTTATCATATGGATGCTAGCGACACTATCATATACGTGAGCCAAAAGGCGCAAACGGTCCCGGGAAAAGGTAAGACGACACCCGTGGGGATACCGTGCGTGAGGCCGCAAAGTGATATGAGGTGTTACCAGCTAGATCGATGTGACATCGAGTCGGGGTCCTGACAGCGTTGGTATCAGAGCAGGACTGCCTGTAGGTTCTCCAAGCCAAACTGGTCGATGTTGAGTCTAGAAATTCTTTAGTTATATGTAGGGGAATTGTTTGTGGGATGGAACGTAAGGCTCTTTTTACTCCTTATACCTTATGACTTCTGATCTGAGTCAGTCCATTCTTCTACCGGGGGTTAAGGAATTAGGATCTGTTCTCTCTATCAGGATCACGAGTTACTAATCAGTAGTACCTTATAAGTTTGGTGGTTACAAGCCTAGTTCAGATCTACTACCACATTATGTTGCCAGAATGGTTTCAGAGCTTTGATATGATGATGTTGAGTGTGTACGAAATCCTTTGTCAAATGTCTCAAAATCCTTTTTGAGCATTTACAGCTGTTATGCTGCCGAAATTTTGCTAGAAATTCTAATGCCTTTGCATTATGATTGTGCTTTCAGATGGCCACTCGCGACCTCAATCAAGTGGTTCGCCTGACTCGATGCCTAGATGTACCCGGCCATACTGCTAAGTTGGTCAGGGTAATGACTGAGGCTGGATATCGCTGGTATCCCGAGTACACGGTCGAAGAGCAATTCCGAGATTTTAATCAAAGCCAGTATCTCTGCACTGTCAGGATATTTCCATCTTATCCTGGATCCACCGAGTCTCTTCACTGCTCCTATGGACTCGGGGTTACTATTGAGATGGCTGTGCAGGACGCCGCCTACTCTATGATGACCATTATGCGAGTCAGATCTGGTTTATTTCGG
>NW_021299637.1:0-1699 GCF_002162155.2 Triticum dicoccoides
GTAGATGCAGGCAGGAGTTGGTCTACTTGTTTTGAATGTGATGCCTATATACATGATCATGCCTAGATAACGTCATAATTATTCGCTTTTCTATCAATTGCTTGACAGTAATTTGTTCACCCACCATAATACTTATGCTCTCGAGAGAAGCCTCTAGTGAAACCTATGGCCCCCGGGTCTATCTCTTATCATATTTGCTTTCAATCTACTTTTATTTGCATCTTTACTTTCTTGCATCTATATCATAAAATACCAAAAATATATTTATATTATCATACTATCTTTATTAGATCTCACTTTCGCAAGTGGCCGTGAAGGGATTGACAACCCCTTTATTGCGTTGGTTGCGAGTTCTCAGTTTGATTGTGTAGGTGCGTGGGACTTTTGAGGAGCCTCCTACTGGATTGATACCTTGGTTCTCAAAAACTAAGGGAAATACTTACGCTACACTTGCTACATCACCCTCTCCTCTTCGGGGAAAACCAACGCTAGCTCAAGATGTAGCATCACTCCATCGCCCAAGAAGTTTGATGTGGAGCAATTTGACAATAAAACGCAATTTTGAGAAGTTTTTACATCCGGGGTATAGTTCTTTGTTGTCATCATCAATCATCTTCAAATAAGCCTTGGTATCATCATCACCATCCGTCCTAGGGTTGTTATTGTCCTCATTGTTCTCTTCCAACACCCCTCCCCCCATCATCCAATCTAGAAGCTATGTCTCGCAAGAAATTAGCTAATTCATTTTCTGTCGGTGAACTCTCTACTTCTACCTCCTCAATATTAGGGCTAGCATGTCTAGATTCTCCATGAAACAACCATGTATGATACCCCTCCATGAAACCATCACATATCAAATGGTCACGTGCTTCTGTTGTTGTTCTCCATTTAGAGTTCAAACATATCTTGCAAGGACATAAGATTTTGTTTCCATTTGTTGAATTAATAAAAGCAAACTCTATAAACTTGTCTAACCCCTGCAGATACTCATTTGTGTGCCTACATGAAATTGTTATTTTTTAGATATCAAAATAGTTCATGACAAAATTATACCGTTTATGAGTTCGCAAAAAGGAAACTTGATGTACCTAGGCTTAGACAACCAGGTTTTGTCCATGATGCAACCTTAATATCAAAGTTTCCAAGTATCTGAATATGGCCAGTGCGGTAGTGTTAGTTTTGCATCGGTGAAGTGACAATCATTATTCAAGCAATAGAAGTACAAAACAATAACCATTCAAGCAACAAACGCACATTCTTGTCCAGTTGTCTACTGCCACAAACAACGTCATATGATTCAAATACGGAGAATGTAGTCTACGGAGGAGTTGATGCTTACTCGGGGCACAGAGACGGAGCTGCGGGAGGGGAGCAGAGATGGAGCTTGGCCGGAGATGGAGCCTGACAGCAGCAGAGCAGAGATCCGGCAACAGCACTGTAGAGGTCCGGCAGCAGCAAGCCCGGAGATGTAGCTCCGGCAGTAGCAGAGCACACGTCCGGCAGCAACAGGCCCAGAGATGGAGCTCCGGCAGCAGTAGAGCAGAGGTCTGGCGGCAGCAGGAGCCCAGAGATGGAGCTCCGGCGGTGGCAGGAGCCCGACAATGGAACCCTGACGGCAGCAGGGAGCCCAGCTATGGAACCCCGGCGACAGCAGGGAGACGGATCCCCGGCGACAGCAGGGAGCCCAGAGATGGGTCCC
>NW_021299638.1:0-1275 GCF_002162155.2 Triticum dicoccoides
CTTCATCGATTGGTCCTTGTGATCAGTTGCTGGACCTATTGTCTTATCAATCCTTTGATTTGAGTGTGGGCTATCGTCAAATCAAATCAGTACCAACGATGCTCGTAATGTTGTCTTATTCGTGGTTGATCCCTCGAGCATACACCATTATATCTTTTGGGTCTGACCAATGCTATCACTTGTTCACTTAACTATGGAATTCCTTTTAAAAGGAAACCCAGATGAATTGTTGTTGAGCCCATTGACAACATCCTTATTCCCTCCATGATTTGTTGAACATTAAGCTAGTGTTGGAAACTTTTGAAAGCATTTCTTCATGCTAGTTCATGAAGCATATGTTCGGATGTAAGAAGTGACTTCCTCCAGTCCATGTGCATTTGATGCAAGTTGCCGCCGTGGATTCGAGAAAGTCAATGTTGTTTCCTTTGGAATCATCCCAAATCAGTCATGCATACGTGCGAAGTATTCTGTGGTTTGGAGACTTGCAACCTCCATTCTATATGGGTCCCTAGCACACCAAGCCACTGATTGATTTGTTCAAGGTTAATAGGTTCTAAGTGCTAGTCCCGAAGGTACCAGACGGATTTGTACAAGACTTCGATACCCTCGTTGATGGTTCCCCCTCCTGAACTCGGTAGTGTTTTATTATAAGACTACCACGTGGTCATGCTTGTCTGGGACAACGTGTTCACATGTTGTAGCAGAACCAGCTCATGTTTTGGAGCTTGCTATCGTAGTTCATCTCCCGAGAATCCCGCAACGTCATCTCGTCGATTTGTGTTGCAACTTTCATTTTTTTTCCCTAGACTCGATGAGTCTGGAATATCCTGACACCAACCAGATCTGAATCTCAGGCAGATATAATGGTTGGAACATTTCCCAAAAACTATAATATTGGTCCCTCGATAACCGGTAAAGTGGATGTCGTGGCCAACACATCCAGCCGGAAGACCTGTTATTATAATATCTTGATTGAGGAAGTTGGCCACCTCCCCATAGGGATTTCGTAGGATTTACTCCCTAGTTGCCCCTATGGATTTTGAGATCCCGAAGTCCGACCTTTTACTTGATGTCCTAGATACCAGACCATTTCTATGAATGGGTTACACTAGCACATCAAGGAGAACATTAGAAGCGGAGTGCTAAATGTCTCTCGGTCGATCATCCAGATTTTGTTTTCTTGGCCTCGCTAAGGTGTAATCTGAGAAGTGTTATCTTCCTTTGCATCTGCATCATCCATCATCATTCATCGTGGTAGCAAGTTGTGTTGCCAGG
>NW_021299639.1:0-1677 GCF_002162155.2 Triticum dicoccoides
GGCCAAGTGTGGGAGGGGACCAGCCCCAGGTGGGCTGGTGCGCCCCCCCACAAGGGCCCAAGGCGCCTAGGGTTTGGGGAGGGGGCGCACCCACCTAACTTGGGTGGCAAATTTCCCCTCTCCCCCCCTTTGGACGCACCCTAGATGGGTTTTGGGCTGCCGCCACCCCTAGGGAGGGAACCCTAGAGGGGGCGCACCCCCTTCCCTCTCCCCTATATATACTTGAGGACTTTGGGGCTGCCAACAGACGAGTTTTTCACCTCTCCCTGGCGCAGCCCTACCTCTCTCCCTCCTCCTCTCCCACGGTGCTTGGCGAAGCCCTGCAAGATTGCCACGCTCCTCCACCACCACCACGCCGTTGTGATGTTGCTGGACGGAGTCTTCCTCAACCTCTCCCTCTCTCCTTGCTGGATCAAGGCATGGGAGACATCACCGGGCTGCACGTGTGTTGAACGTGGAGGTGCCGGCCTTTCGGCACTAGGATCTCCGGTGATTTGGATCACGACGAGTACGACTCCTTCAACCCCGTTCTCTTGAACGCTTCCGCTTAGCGGATCTACAAGGGTATGTAGATGCACTCTCCTTCCCCTCGTTGCTGGTTTCTCCATAGATAGATCTTGGTGACACGTAGAAATTTTTTGAATTTCTGCTACGTTCCCCAACAGTGGTATCAGAGCTAGGTCTATTGCATAGATTCTTTGCACGAGTAGAGCACAAAGTAGTTGTGGGCGTTGATTTTGTTCAATATGCTTACCATTACTAGTCCAATATTGTTTCGACGGTATTGTGGGATGAAGTGGCCCAGACCGACCTTACATGTACACTTACGTGAGACAGGTTCCACCGACTGACATGCACTTGGTGCATAAGGTGGCTAGCGGGTGCCAGTCTCTCCCACTTTAGTCGGAACGGATTCGATGAAAAGGGTCCTTATGAAGGATAAATAGCAATTGGCATATCGCGTTGTGGTTTTGCGTAGGTAAGAAACGTTCTTGCTAGAAACCCATAGCAGCCACGTAAAACATGCAAACAACAATTAGAGGACGTCTAACTTGTTTTTGCAGGGTATGCTATGTGATGTGATATGGCCAAGAAGAATGTGATGAATGATATGTGATGTATGAGATTGATCATGTTCTTGTAATAGGATTCACGACTTGCATGTCGATGAGTATGACAACCGGCAGGAGCCATAGGAGTTGTCTTAATTCATTGTATGACCTGCGTGTCATTGAACAAACGCCATGTAATTACTTTACTTTATTGCTAACCGGTAGCCATAGTTGTAGAAGTAATAAGTTGGCGAGACAACTTCATGGAGACACGATGATGGAGATCATGACGATGGAGATCATGGTGTCATGCCGGTGACGATGATGATCATGGAGCCCCGAAGATGAAGATCAAAAGGAGCAACATGATATTGGCCATATCATGTCACTATTTGATTGCATGTGATGTTTATCATGTTTATACATCTTATTTTCTTAGAATGACGGTAGTAAATAAGATGACCCTCATTAAAATTTCAAGAAAGTGTTCCCCCTAACTATGCACCGTTGCAAAAGTTTGTCGTTTCGAAGCACCACGTGATGATCGGGTGTGATAGATTCTAACGTTCACATACAACGGGTGTAAGCCAGATTTACACACGCGAAACACTTAGGTTAAATTGAC
>NW_021299640.1:0-7423 GCF_002162155.2 Triticum dicoccoides
TGTGAGAAAGTAGTTGAGGGTTTTTGGAGCATATCACTAAGCACTTGAAGCAAGAGGCTCATTAAGCAACACCTCATCCCTCCTTGATAGTATTGGCTTTTCCTATAGACTCAATGTGATCTTGGATCACTAAAATGTAAAATGAAGAGTCTTGAGCTTTTGAGCTTGAGCCAATCCTTTGTCCTTGATATTTTGAGGGATCCACTTTCATCATCCATGCCATGCCATTCATTGAGCTTTCCAGAAATAATAGTCTTGGAATAGCATTAGCTCAATGAGCTATATGTTGTTATGAATTACCAAAACCACCTAGGGATAGTTCCACTTTCAAATTCAATACGAGAGCCTTGTGTTTGCTGCCACCACTCGTGGCACTGTTTTTGCATGGAATCATTATGATTTCGGTAAGTTTGTCTTCCACCATAATTATAATTGTTTCATCCACATGCATGCGGGTTAGCAAATTTCCCTTTACTAATTAACCTTCTTCTTGTGTTTCCAAGGTCCTGTGAACATTCCACCACCTATACTTGAAAATTTTTATAACCAAGGGGGAGATGACGATGGTGATGATCACGAGCATGAGGGCGAGCAGCGCCCATATACTCGTTGGCGCCTGGCAACTAATTCCGATGGATCACCTCTTCTCGTGTGTATACAGCCCACTGATGATGTTACTGCTAAGGAAGCAGGTGTAGTCTCCCATGGTCGCACTCTCCAGACCTATTCCAACACCCGTTGCATGGTATTCGGGATGGATACTAGTGTGCTAGCACCAACACCTTCTCCCTGGTACAGAATTGATAGTCTTGGAGAAAACTCGCTCTTCCTTGGGCAAAACTATCCAATGATGGTGAAAGGCGATTCAAGTGCTGTTGACACAACGTTACTAGCACCATTTATGAGAAGCAACTATGTCTATACCTCGGACATTAGCGTGGTTCCCTACCCTGGTACTGATATAATAGGCCGCTTCAGCCTGGATGATCAGTCATGCGTTGGTATGAAGATCGACAATAGATGCCCCGTCCCAGAGAATCACTTGTGGTTCAAAGCAAGCGTTTCCAACGCCGAGGAATGGTTGAGTTGAAGTTCATTTCATTGCTTGTTATTTGTTGTGTGGTCAAAACTTTAGTATTTATAATGTATCCTCGTTGTCAATGTGGGTTGATGACCTGTTGTATGTAATAAAATGATAAGCCTGTGATAAACTTACTAAATTTATGAATGGCTTTCGAGTTGCTTCTGTGAGTGAGTGGTGCGACGAGGCAAAAAAATATTTTCCGAATACATAATTTTACGTGCATTACAACAGGTTATCGGATGAGGCCAATCAACAATAGTAGTACACTATTTGTACTAGCTTCACATGCTTTGCGCGTCGTGCGGGTGTTTTTACTGTAGCCATATTGTACTACGTAACCAGCACCTCGAATCCTCGATACTAGTACTATATAGTAAGTAGTAGGAGTAGTAGGGTGGCATGGGACAGAACAAGCATTCGCGTCCAGGAGTGCGGCACACGCCACCAGCACGACTTCCATCTGACACCATATTTCTTGGAGTCCGTGCTAGAGCAATCTCTTCAACCTCATCGTTTCTCTAACTCAGCCATCACGCGGCGGGCGAGGTGGGGGTTTGCCGATAGTCGGTTTCCTCAACTGCGGTCCCCCTTGTAAGGCCAACTCCAACGCTCTATCAATATATGGGTGTAGTCTTCTTCCCAATACAAAAACTTGCATCCATTCTACTCCCTCCGTTCTACTACCTCCGTCCTGGTTTATAGGTCCCCTTTGTAGTTTGTGTCAAATTTTGACTAAAGATTTAACTAACAAAATGTTAATGCATGTCAAGAAAAATTATCTCATTGGATTCGTATTTGAACATAGTTTTCAAAAATATAATGTTTGGTGACATGCGTAAACATTTTGTTAGTTTAATCTATGGTCAAAATTTGGCACGAAATATAATGGGGACCGATAAACCCGGACGGAGGTAGTATTTGTCAAAATATATATGTATCTAGACATGTTTTAGTATATAGGCACATCCATTTTTGGACAAATGGAAGTCAAGTATTTTGGAACGGAGGGAGTACACAATAAATTTTTTAAGTTAGCACAACTAGTCTAATCAGAGAGCACAACCGAAGATTTGGTCGGGTTCTTCCTCCTTTTGCCGACACGTGGGACATCCAGCATCCAGGTCGTGTCATGAAAGAAAATAGAGTGGTAGTTGATAAGTTGAAGCCACGAGATGTGCATCTTGCGTTAAACTGTAAATAGAATCTTACTACTCTTGAGTAACTCCAAAAGCGGCCACCGAAGATCTTTCTTGGATTTGTTTTTCATCACCAGCACGTCGAGGTGAAAGATGTGCAGGTTCAGTGGGTCCTCTTGTGTTTTCACTGACATGTGGGGCCGCATGTGAGCAAACAGACGATGGGCTCCGCGCGTCCGCTGGCTGGCTGAGAAGAGAGATAGAGGAGGGCTGAGCACGGACTGCAGGAAATTTGTTCTACGTAACCAACACCTTGATATTCGCGTGTGGTTGTCTCTAGAATAAAAAAATGAGGTACCTCTACTTATGTTACTCCCACTACGCCTAGCCTAAGGTTAGTAGGTGACCTTGCGCTTGGCTCTTCGCCTCTTCCGGAAGTCGATGGTTCTATAGTAGTGCTTCTGGCAATCTAACACCAAATGAACTGCTGCACGTCCATCGCTTGTAAGAAAAAGTTTCTTCTCGTGCTGTGAGCCACCGCGCACGCGTTGGTGAGGGAGAAGGCGTAATCAAGCTTCTCGTTGTTCTGCGAGTTGACGGGACACATCAAAGTTATTTACTAGTAGTACGTACTCTCTTCAAAAAAGGGCTGACCATGTCATTGCTACCATCCCGTGCTCCGTCATTGAGTACGTGCACTATTCACGTGCCATTCACGTGCCATCGAGGAGAAAAAATATTGCGTAGGTTCCATCGAAGTGCACGACTCACTTACGAAAAAGGGTTTCCCCCCGCTTTCCCCCCGCACGACTCACTTACGCAGTGCTTATCTGATTATCTCCATTTTCTTGCATGACACATGCACCTTGATGCTAGATGTCTCGCGTGTTGGGAAAAGGATGAACAAAGCTCACGTAAAAGAAAAGAGTTGAAGAGCATAGATTCCCGAAGACCGAGGAGGAGCAAGGAACCTCGCGGTGGAGCGTGTGCAAGGAACCTTGCGCGTTTTCCCCTGTTTTTTGCCGCCTGCCCACCTATAAACAACTAAAAGAATATGAACTTTTCGCTAACCACTAGAAACGGTACATCAGGATGCTAAGTTGAAGATGTTTTACACTCCCCCCGTTCCCAAATATAAGTCTTTTTAGATATTTCAATAAGGGACTACATACGAAACAAAATGAGTGAATCTACACTCTAAAATATGTACACAAGCCAACGCACTAACTCCATCCGATCCAACTCATGCACATACGTGCACAACATGGAGCACACAACACACATACACAAGACGTGCATGCACACACGCTCGGCCGCAGAATGCACGTGAATAACACATGCATCTGCACACACTCGGCTGCATGGAGGCATGCGCCATCCGCGGCGACGTCCGGTTTGTTGTGCTACGGCGAAGCTCGCACGCAACGGTGCATACGCATCTCTCGCAGCACCTCTTTGCCGTCGTTTCTCAACTACTAGTTAGAGACGAAGACGACCGCAGCCTCGGCCTTAGAGCTAGCACCGATGGAAAAACACACACGCTGCACACACACGACCACTTACGGAGTGCCCACAACGTGGTGGTGGTGCGTCCCCAGTCGCCTCTACTCCTTCTGTGCATGTTTTCTATCAAGGCATCTGCATGCTAATGATGATGTGGGTGAGATCTTCTAGGACTCAGATGATGACGAGGAAAATTATGAGACACAAGGTGACGTACACCGTCAAGGTCCACGGTAAAGGGGGTGCTAGCAAGTGCTTAGATGTGCTTAGAGCAAGTACAATAGAGCTGAGTCAGCGGGCTATAAGGAATAAACATTAGTATATTTCTGCTTAGTTGGAGGAAAGAGAAGAGGAGAGAGAAGGTAAGTGGGCTCTTCGTGAAGAGCTAGCTCTAGCATGTGCTCCTAGGGACTTTGTACATGTTGACTATAAGATGGGTTGTAGGCTTATAGCCAGCAGCTGGCTATACTATTAATGCTCTTTAGATGAGGTGCTAAGTGCATTAAATGGCTTAGTAACCTAAGTGTTCAATGCATAGGTGCTTAGTTTATTGGTGCCACATCATATTTTATGCCTACGTGGTAGGCTTAGCAGCTATACATGGTGGAGCACTGGGAGAGGCCAAGGCTGGTCATAGTGGGGAGTAACTTGTACTGTAACATATTACTATGTTACTCTAAACATCTCTATAAACCGGAAAGGAGGGAGTGGTAACATAGACTAGTGTCATATGCAGAGTACGGGAGAACATGATAATTCCCCGTCCGGACCGATCCCAAGTTGGCTTCTCACCTTCTTGGCCCAACAAAAACCCCTCCCTCTCCCGCACGCGCTTCCCGCCCGGCGCCAGCTGAGCCCGCCGCTCCACATTGAGGGCGACACGACCTCTCACTGCTTCCGCCGTTGAAGTGGTGCGTCGACCGAGGGCACCGCCCGCTGCATGCCCGGCATTTCAGACTACATAGTGGATAGTAACTTTTAGAGCAAGTACTATAATTAGATGACATAAGCAGGCTATAAGGATTTAAATATAGTATTTGTGCTTAGTTGAAGGAGAGAGAAGAGGAGAGAGAAGAGAAACGGATTGTAAACGTGTAGCCGGTTGTACTCCAACATACTCTACTTTGTGAGACAGAAGGTGGGGCCATTATCAATGATATTGTATTTATACTAAAGGGACTAACGGATGCCTTAATTACTCCGTTTTTTTAGACAAACCTTGGTGGGGCTATTATTGACTTTTTTTGAGCTATTATTGACTTGGACGTGGGGTTTGGGGGGCAAAGGCCTACTATTATACTCCGACCTGACATGCTCTACCCTAGCCGCCACTTTATCATATGGTTTCACACTGTTCCAGATCTTAGAGCCGCCACACAATTCTTCTCCAGCCCTCCTTCCGGCGTGCACCACGAGAAGGGACAGCAGTCCTCCGAACCCCGCCTTTCGTGGTCCTGTACGGGAGAGGGGCGATCAGGTTTTTGGGGAGCACACTCCTGTGACTGCTGCCAGCGATGACTTCCTCAACGACAGCCTTCTTCCTGGACCTCGGTAAACTCTTCATCAACAACATGAGTGACAACATCAACCACATCGGTTCTGCTCCCGCTGCACAATATGTGATTCTGTCCTCCTGGTTTAGTCCACATCATTACTTTGATGTTTGCAATTGTCATCATGATCTATTTACTGCTGATTCGGATTAAATCTCATACTAAATTGCTCATATATGCAACAATCTAATCCATAAACCTGATCACAGGCAATTTACTCCGAGTGGTTTTGCTATGCTTTTGAATCCGCCTACTTTTAAGGGGGTGCAATATAAAAGGTGGCGCACAAGAGCAGTATATTGGTTTCAGATCATGTACTGCTATGACGCCACTAAGGGTAAGCCTGAGGGCGATCTTAATCCTACACAGCAGGAAGCTTTTCAGAACATGGATACCCTCTTCAAAGCCGCCCTGCTGAGTGTTCTTGACGATTCCATTGTGGATTCGTATATGTTGTTTGACAGCGGGAAAGGCATGTGGGCTGCGCTCAAGGCCACGTTTGGGCCCTCGGGCGCTAGCAACGAGTTGTAGGTCATGGAGCAATTCTGTGACTACAAGAATGAGCGCTCTGTTGTTCAGCAGACTGATGAGATACAGTCACTCTCTAAGGAACTTGAGTACTTTAATTGTGTGTTGCCGGACAAATTTGTTGCTGGGACCATCATTGCCAAGCTTCCACCTTCGTGGAACGATTTTGCTACTTCTCTGAAAAACAAGAGACATGAGTTTTCTGTTTTGGATCTCATTAGCACTCTTGATTTTGAGGAGAAGGCGAGAGCAAAAGACACTCGTGCTCAGGTTGCCGAGGGAGCTTCTAGTGCCCACATGGTACACGAGAAGAACTTCCAGCCCAACCAGCCCCAAAACAACAAGAACAAATCACAGGGGAAAGGCAAGTTTGATGCAAAGAACAAGCCATCACATTCTACCAACTTCAAGAAGAATTCTCATAACGGGAAGGGATACAAACCTCAATTTTGCTAGCACCGCACAAAATTTATATGGCTGCATCTACCTGCTGTCAGCTAACCTCATGGTGCTCCAGGTATTCCTACATTCCTAACTAGGTACAATGACCACCGCAAGATGAAACTAGCTTATTCGTACGTTGACTTGCTGAATGCAGTGCGAAACGATCCTATCATGTGTGGAGGAGCAAACAAGCAGTGCAGCCGAAGGTGGAAATCAACCAATGACTTATGAAATTATATGTAATCTTCCTTAGGTAGGTCAGTATCCTCTTCGTCTAGATGATCGTGTTTTGTCATGCCGAGCTACTGATATGTGCTACTGTTTTGCAACACCATTTAAGTATAGCTACTGTTTTCCTATATTTTCAGATTCAGGACAATGAATATGATATCAGGGGAACTGCACAATATGGACCCATGTTGAGTCATCTCTATTGCCTCATGTGTTTGCTGCAAATGTGTCAGCATCAATTGCAAGATGAGGCAGCTAGCTAGCTGTGGGGTTGCCAACATGCTCAAAGTGCTCGCAACATTGAGAAGAAAAAAGCATGCCTAGGAAATTAATGCGTGCGCAGGGAGGCCCTTTGCTCAAAGAAGCATCGACCGATTTTCTTTATTTCCAAACCTTCCCACAGTTTTGTATATTGGTTATAATATGGTGAGTCATTGAGATGCATAGACATGCTGAACTTTTGTTCTTCTGAATGTTAGTTTAATGTGAGTGTCTGCATCCAGTACCGCATCCTCTAATTTGGTGGATGCACATAGAGAAAATAAATCTCCTTAATTTACTCCATAACCACCCTATTAAATAGGCCTAGTAACAAACCAGGCGCATGCAGTGGCCGGGGGGCACATGCATCGTGCATGCATAGCCAGTCATGTAGCAACGCAAAAGAAGAGAGCGGTTCTTGGGAAAAAGTGAGTAGTTAGTGCAGCAGGCCTTATAAACACGAACAGCTCGCTCTCCCGCTTCCATCTCCCCACCAAATTCCTCCCGCTCCCCAATCTTCCTCACTCGTCCAGAAAACCCCGCTCACCTTCTTCCTCACTCGTACAGAAAACGCCTGCTCCTCTTCTTCCACTCCTACAGAAATCTCCAGCCCTCCTTCTTCCCCACTCGCACTGCCACTAGGCTTGTCTCTGGCTACTCTGCTCAAACCCGTGAGCTCGGCG
>NW_021299641.1:0-954 GCF_002162155.2 Triticum dicoccoides
GAACGAAGAAGGACACATGCCGGCCAGCCTAAGTGTTCCAGAGCAGTAGCAAGCTACCATGGCTCAGCGGTAACACTAGGAGACATTTCCCGGTAAGAGAGGCTACTAAAGATAAACAACTAGATAGTCAGATCCCACACATACCAAGCATTTCAATCATACACACAATATGCTCGATATGTGCAAATACAACGAAGCATCACAACATGACTCTATGACACAAGTACTTTATTTAAGGCTCAGAGAGCCATACATGACATACACAAAGGTACGGGTCTCACGACCCAACATACAAGTCATACAGTCATACAAACCAGCAGCGGAAGTAACTTGTCTGAGTACAGACAACTAGTAAAATAAAAGAGGCTTGGTAAGCCTAGCTATACTACAAGGTCCTTCACAAGCTCAGGGTCACCACCTGGGTCTTTAGCCTACTCGTTGATGTCAACGTCTACATAGAACCCATCAGAAGGGGTTGCAGCGTCTTTTGTAAAAATGTAGATTATAGCAACATGAGTACAAAGGTACTCAGCAAGACTTACATCAGAACCTACATACATGCATATTATCAAGAAGGGTTGGTGGAGTTATTGCAGCAAGCCAGCTTTGACTCTTGGCTAGACTATCCTACGAGACTCCAACTTGAAATGGTTTTGCGCACACGAGTCCACTACTCACCAATTCAATACACTACCGAGGATCCGCCTCCGTCTTCCTACGGAAGAGCCATCCTCGGCACTCACACTTATCTTGAGGCTTTTAACAGTTTCCATTTACTTGTCTATGAACTGTATAAGCAACCAAGTAGTCCTTTACCGCGGACGCGGCTATTCGAATAGATCATGTTAACCCTGCAGGGGTGTACTTCTTCATACACGCTCTCACCACTTACCGTCGTTTACACGACATGTACTCGGCAACCTTCAAGCGGAAGCCCAACGTGGGTGTCGGCCA
>NW_021299642.1:0-1327 GCF_002162155.2 Triticum dicoccoides
CATGCCTTATGGGTAAAATGACCAAGACTCCGTTCTCAGGAACAATGGAGCGAGCAACCGACTTATTGGAAATCATACATACTGATGTGTGCGGTCCGATGAGTGTTGAGGCTCGCGGTGGCTATCGTTATGTTCTCACTCTCACTGATGATTTAAGTAGGTATGGGTATATCTACTTAATGAAACACAAGTCTGAAACCTTTGAAAAGTTCAAGGAATTTCAGAGTGAGGTTGAAAATCAACGTGACAGGAAAATCAAGTTTCTACGATCAGATCGTGGAGGAGAATACTTGAGTCACGAGTTTGGGGCACACTTAAGAAAATGTGGAATAGTTTCACAACTCACGCCGCCTGGAACACCTCAGCGTAATGGTGTGTCCGAACGTCGTAATCGCACTCTGTTAGATATGGTGCGATCTATGATGTAATCTCTTACCGATTTACCGCTTTCTTTTTGGGGCTATGCTTTAGAGACGGCCGCATTCACTTTAAATAGGGCTCCGTCGAAATCCGTTGAGACGACACCGTATGAATTATGGTTTGGGAAGAAACCTAAGCTGTCGTTTCTAAAAGTTTGGGGATGCGATGCTTATGTCAAGAAACTTCAACCTGAAAAGCTCGAACCCAAGTCGGAAAAATGTGTCTTCATAGGATACCCAAAAGAAACTATTGGGTACACCTTCTACCTCAGATCCGAAGGCAAGATCTTTGTTGCCAAGAATGGGTCCTTTCTGGAGAAAGAGTTTCTCTCGAAAGAAGTAAGTGGAAGGAAAGTAGAGCTTGATGAAGTATTACCTCTTGAACCGGAAAATGGCGCAACTCAAGAAAATGTTCCTGAGGTGCCTGCACCGACTAGAGAGGAAGTTAACGAAAATGATCAAGATACTTCTGATCAAGCCCCTACTGAAATTCGAAGGTCCACAAGGACACGTTCCGCACCAGAGTGGTACGGCAACCCTGTCTTGGAAATCATGCTGTTAGACAATGGTGAACCTTCGAACTATGAAGAAGCGATGGCGGGCCCGGATTCCGACAAATGGCTGGAAGCCATGAAATCTGAGATAGGATCCATGTATGAAAACAAAGTATGGACTTTGACTGACTTGCCCGTTGAGCGGCGAGCCATAGAAAATAAATGGATCTTTAAGAGGAAGACAGACGCGGATGGTAATGTGACCATCTATAAAGCTCGGCTTGTCGCTAAGGGTTATCGACAAGTTCAAGGGGTTGACTACGATGAGACTTTCTCACCGGTAGCGAAGCTGAAGTCCGTCCGAATCATGTTAGCAATTGCCGCATTCTATGATTACGAAATATGGCAAATGGA
>NW_021299643.1:0-1196 GCF_002162155.2 Triticum dicoccoides
AAAACAGACAATCTCCTTCGAAGTATGAGGGTTTCATACGGAAACTCGTCTATTACAAAGGGATTTCATTTTTTTGAACTTATTTGAACTCCATAGTTTTTCTATGTTCAAAATTCACCATTCAAAGCCACATCATCAATTTACAACCCTTTCCGACTTCATTTGTTATTTTTCATGCATTTACTTATTATTTTGAGCTATAAGACCATGAAATTGAAAAGCATTTGAAATGAACTCTGAAAAGGTTCCAAGTTGGCATGGTATCATTATTTCACCCACATAGCATGTGCAAGAAAGCATAGAGGCTTACGGGAAAAAATGGATGCACTTCATGTACAATACAGACAATCTCCTTCGAAGTATTAGGGTTTCATACGGAAACTCGTCTGTTACAAAGGGATTTCATTTTTTTGAACTTATTTGAACTCCATACTTTTTCTATGTTCAAAATTCACCATTCAAAGCTACAATATCAATTTACAACCCTTTCCAACTTCATTTGTTATTTTGCATGCATCTACTGATTATTTTGAGCTATAAGACCATGAAATTGAAAAGCATTTGAAATGAACTCTGAAAAGGTTCCAAGTTGTCATGGTATGGTCATTTCACCCACATAGCATGTGCAAGAAAGTACAGAGGCTTATAGCAAAAACTGGATGCACTTCGTGTACAAAACAGACATTCTCCTTCGAAGTATCAGGGTTTCATACGGAAACTCGTCTATTACAAAGGGATTTCATATTTTCGAACTTATTTGAACTCCATAGTTTTTCTATGTTCAAAATGCACCATTCAAAGCCGTATCATTAATTTACAACCCTTTCCGACTTCATTTGTTATTTTTCATGCATTTACTGATTATTTTGATCTATAAGACCATGAAATTGAAAAGCATTTGAAATGAACTTTGAAAAGGTTCCAAGTTGGCATGGTATCATCATTTCACCCACATAGCATGTGCAAGAAAGCACAGAGGCTTACGGCAAAAACTAGATGCACTTCATGTACAAAACAGACAATCTCCTTCGAAGTATGAGGGTTTCATACGGAAACTCGTCTATTACAAAGGGATTTCATTTTTTTGAACTTATTTGAACTCCATAGTTTTTCTATGTTCAAAATTCACCATTCAAAGCCACATCATCAATTTACAACCCTTTCCGACTTCATTTGTTATTTTTCATGCATTTACT
>NW_021299644.1:0-3209 GCF_002162155.2 Triticum dicoccoides
CTCTGGTCCTTGGCCTTCATGGTGATGATGGTCCCTCCGGGATCCTCCTCCATGCTCTCGGGTGATGACGGCCCCCTCCAGCAGGGTGCCAGAGAGGGCCTAGATTGGTTTTCGGTGGCTACGGAGGCTTCTGGCGGCGGAACTCCCGATCTAGGTTAATTTTCTGAGGTTTCTATATTTATAGGAATTTTTGGTGTCGGTCTCACGTCAAGGAGGTGCCAGAGGCGTCCACGAGGTAGGACCACACGCCTGGGTGGTGGGTGGGTGGGTGCGCCCCCACCCTTGTAGACGCCCCGGGACTCTCCTGGCCCAACTCTTTTACTCCGGGGTCTTCTTTTGGTCCATAAAAAATCGTCAAAAATTGGCACGTCAATTGGACTCCGTTTGATATTCCTTTTCTGTAAAACTCAAAAACAAGGAAAAAAACAAAAACTGGCACTGGGCACTAGGTTAATAGGTTAGTCCCAAAAATCATATAAAATAGCATATAAATGCATATAAAACATCCAAGGTTGATAATATAATAGCATGAATACTTCATAAATTATGGATACGTTGGAGACGTATGAAATACCTCTAAGTGGGAGGTAGCCATTGACTCTCTTGGCTTGTTTTTCAACCACCTTATTGACATTGACTATTGCCTGGATGACACGGGAGCCAGCCAAGCAGTTGAAGAAGAGGTATCTATTATTTCCTCCGACTCAGAACCTTTACCAAGGCAGAAACCTCGGCGAGTAACCCAGAAAGTAAGGTTTTCACACCCCTTGGCTTATTTAGATCCTCACTTTCTTTTGAAACGACAACAACACGAGAGTCGCTGCCAGACCCGGACCAGTGGAGGTGAAGATTTATCCTCCAGTTTACCAAACACTCCTCGGAAACGCCAAAATGAGGTTCTTTTTGGCCTTAACTTTTTATTTACTGGCGGGTTTCTTTCGCTAACTACTCAATTCCTTTGATTCAATTTTGCATGAGATTTCCCGTTCTTCCTCTGGCGATTCATCCCAGACTCAGCTGCCGGCTTTCAAGACTGCCCCTGGGTCAGAATTAATTATCTTTCTTTTGTACCTTTATATCTTCACCATTATGCTGACTTGTCCAAACTCTTTTCAGCGGCCAAGCAAAACCCAACAAGAAGGCGAGGACGACAAAAATGGCCAAAGATCCTAAAGTTGTTGAACCGGATTAGCGAGCCTTGATACGTACATTTTGCATCATGCTTTTATATCGATATTTATTGCATTATGGGCTGTTATTACACATTATGTCAAATACTTATGCCTATTCTCTCTTATTTTACAAGGTTTACATGAAGAGGGAGAATGCCGGCAGCTGGGATTCTGGGCTGGAAAATGAGCAAATATTAGAGACCTATTTTGCACAGCTCCAAATGTCCTGAAACTTCACGGAAGACGTTTTCAGAATATATAAAAAATACTCAGCGGAAGAGATTCACCATGGGGGCCACACCCTGCCCACGAGGGTGGGGGGCGCGCCCTACCCCCCTGGGCGCGCCCCCTACCTCGTGGGCCCCTTGGTGGCCCTCCGGTGGCCATCTTCTGCTATATGAAGTCTCTCGATGGGAAAAAATAAGAGCCATCTTCTCGGACGATACTCCGCCGCCACGAGGCGGAACCTTGGCGGAACCAATCTAGGGCTCTGGCGGAGCTGTTCTACCGGGGAAACTTCCCTCCCAGAGGGGGAAATCATCGCCATCATCATCACCAATGCTCCTCTCATCGGGAGAGGGCAATCTCCATCAACATCTTCATCAGCACCATCTCCTCTCAAAACCCTAGTTCATCTCTTGTATCCAATTCTTGTCTCCAAATCCGGGATTGGTACTAGTAGGTTGCTAGTAGTGTTAATTACTCCTTGTAGTTGATGCTAGTTGGTTTAATTGGTGGAAGATCATATGTTCAGATCCTATATGCTTATTAATACCCCTCTGATTATGAACATGTTTATGCTTTGTGAGTAGTTACGTTTGTTCCCGAGGACATGGGAGAAGTCTTGCTATTAGTAGTCATGTGAATTTGGTATTCGTTCGATATTTTGATGAGATGTATGTTGTCTCTCCTCTAGTGGTGTTATGTGAACGTCGACTACATGACACTTCACCATTATTTGGGCCTAGAGGAAGGCATTGGGAAGTAATAAGTAGATGATGGGTTGCTAGAGTGACAGAAGCTTAAACCCTAGTTTATGCGTTGCTTCGTAAGGGGCTGATTTGGATCCATATGTTTCATGCTATTGTTAGGTTTACCTTAATACTTTTGTTGTAGTTGCGGATGCTTGCAATAGAGGTTAATCATAAGTGGGATGCTTGTCCAAGTAAGGACAGTACCCAAGCACCGGTCCACCCACATACCAAATTATCAAAGTACCAAACGCAAATCATATGAACGTGATGAAAACTAGCTTGATGATATTCCCATGTGTCCTCGGGAGCGCTTTTCTCTATATAAG
The DNA here is from genome assembly GCF_002162155.2 of Triticum dicoccoides. NCBI lineage: Eukaryota > Viridiplantae > Streptophyta > Magnoliopsida > Poales > Poaceae > Triticum > Triticum dicoccoides. The sequence continues at coordinate 2,473 of NW_021299644.1, forward strand.
AGTTTGTCCAGGCTTGTCCTTTGCTACAAAAAGGATTGGGACACCTTGCTTCACCTTATTTATTTTTGTTACTTGTTGCTCGTTACAAATTATCCTATCACAAAACTATATGTTACCACTTGTTTCAGTACTTGCAGAGAATACCTTGCTGGAAACCGCTTATCATTTCCTTCTGCTCCTCGTTGGGTTCGACACTCTTACTTACCGAACGGACTATGATAGATTCCCTATACTTGTGGGTCATCAAGACTCTTTTCTGCCGCCGTTGCCGAGGAGTGAAGCGCCTTTGGTAGATGGAATTTGGTAAGGAAAAATTTATATAGTGTGCTGAAATCCTCTGAGGGGCTAGTTCGGGGTATCTTCACCCCGACTAGTAGAGCAAAGGGTTGCTCGTCAACCTACCTAACCTACTGAAAATGAAAATGTCTGCTTTGAAATTCCTTCGGGTATGATAGAAAAACTGCTAACTAATCCCTTTTTAGGAGATGGAACAAAACATCCTGATGAGCATCTAATATATGTGGATGAAGTTTGTGGATTATTTAAGCTTGCAGGTGTACCCGGAGATGTTGTTAAGAAGAAGGTCTTCCCTTTATCTTTGAAGGGAGATGCATCGACATGGTATAGGCTATGTGATGATATGGGGTCTTGGAATTACAAACGATTGAAATTGGAATTTCATCAGAAGTTTTATCCTATGCATCTTGTTCATCGTGATCGCAATTATATATATATAA
>NW_021299645.1:0-1148 GCF_002162155.2 Triticum dicoccoides
GTCTTCTTCAGCATAACGTGACAAGTCCAGAAATTCCCGTTGATAAGCATCTACAGTCTTGTTGCCTTGGGTGAGGTTGCGGAACTCTCGCTTCTTCCTGTCCATGGTTCCCTGAGGAATGAAACGGGCACGGAAGGCAGCTTGGAAATCCGGCCAAGTAATGACCGTTCCAGCAGGTAGGGTACGCCTGTGGCTGTCCCACCATTGAGCAGCAGGACCCTTCAGAAAGAAAGATGCGAAGGTGACATAGTTGGCAGGGGCAACACTAGCAGACTCCATTTCATATGTGATGTCGCGGAGCCAGTCATCAGCATCAAGGGGTTGAGTTGAGCTGCGGTAGATAGATGGGTTGAGGCGCATGAAGTCCTGCAGAGTTACTCGGGTTGGATGTTGATTCATGTTCGGACGAGGAAACTGAGCCATCATTCCTTCCATGAACTGGCGAGTTAACTCAGACTGTTGCCTCATTCCAGTAAAGAATTCAGGCGGTGGTGGGTCGTTGGCACCACAGCCACGACCAGCGGGTCTAACCATCCTGCTAACATGTAACAGGGGTAGTTCAGCATTGAGCATTTGCAAAGATAAGGATCATTCATGATGAAAACATGCATAATGAAGGAGGTGCGATGGATTCCACTCCGTAGTCAACACGACAGGGTGTGCACTACTCAAAAAGCTATTCTAAGGAATAACTATGGCTTCATCCAACTTCAGGGTGAATGTGGTCACGGGATCCTAATGTTAGTAAATTCATTTAACCCGAGTAGAAGAGAGTTCAGAGTCCCAGAGTATAGACGAGGAGTAAAAGATGCTAATACCACCCATATGGCGACGTGGGCCCGTAAGCCACACAGCCAAGTTAGTAAAACAGTTTTGGACGACTAGACTCAACTTCGGCCAAGGAGTTGGAAAGGGGGCTACCTACAGGCAGTCGGCTCTGATACCAACTTGTGACGCCCTCGATTCAATCGTACACTAATCATACACGCAAATGTGTACGATCAAGATCAAGGACTCACGGGAAGATATCACAACACAACTCTAGACACAAATTAAAATAATACAAGCTTTATATTACAAGCCAGGGGCCTCGAGGGCTCGAATACATAAGCTCGAAAACAAAAGAGTCAGCGGAAGCAACAATATCT
>NW_021299646.1:0-1651 GCF_002162155.2 Triticum dicoccoides
CGGAAGACGTGCTCAAGCATGCTCGGGAGTGTCGTGCCCTTCGTCAAGAGTTCCTCCAGGGGGCGGCGGATGCGGTGAGCCGGATCGGGGCGGAGCTTGCTGGCGAGGATGCGCGCCTTGAGGTCGAAGGCTTGCGCCTCCCTAAGGAGAGGCGCAAGCTGAAGGTAGCCATCACCCTTGTGCGTCACCAGCGTGACCTTGACAACGCGAAGGCTGAAGCGTCGCTGGTGGCCTCGCGGGAGGCCTGCTTCCAAGCCGTCGAAGAGGCCCGGGAAGCAGACCAATAGTGCAAAGATGCAGAGGAGCGCACATGGGAGCTCCAAGCCTGGAGCAACTCTCTAGAGCAGCAAGTGGAACTGCGCCTGGCAGCCCTTGTGTCGCTAAAGGGGGCTTCCATCAACCAGGCGGAGCTCCTGAAGTGCGAGGAGGTGCTGACGCTGGAGGCCGCCGAGCGCAACCTTAACCTTGTGCGGTTGGAAATGAGGGAGCGCCTGGTGACTCAGGAGGAGGAGGATGTCACCGCGTGCGAAGCCCGTGTCCAAGAAGAGGTCGATCGTGCGTGGCGGAAGCTCGCTCGGATCTCGAGCGCGAATATGAAGTGAGGTTGGAGTTGATTAGGGCTGAAGCCGAGGGTAGGACCGCGGCCCTCGGGTCCAAACTAGCTGAAGTGACGCGGGCTGCGGACTCCTCCGCAGCCACCCTTCACGTAGTGCAGGCAGAGCTGGCTTCTTTCCGCGCCGAGCTTCTTCTTCTCCAACAGAGGGTTGATGGTGTCGAGGCCATCGCAAGCCGGAATGAGGACAAGATCCGTCAGCGGCGGATTCTGGAGAACGAGCATGCCCCCATGCTCCGGACACTCAGGGAAAGCGCTAACATGGCCTTGGGCAACATTTGCGAGGCTGCTGCCGAGGAGCCGCATGGGACCAACTACGCCGGCAACCTTCAGTTTTTCACTGACATGGTGACGCTTCTGGAGAACCGCTCTGAGTGGTCTCGTTTGCTTGTCGAGGAGAGGAGCTGAGCCTTGCTCAGGCATGCCTTCTCCCGTGTCTTCAGCTATCTACAGGACTGGGACCCCCACTTCGATTTTGATGCCACCATTGCACATGTGCCCATAGCCATCTAGGGCGACCTGGCGCAATGGGTGGAGGACAACGTGGATGCCCTCGTCAGGGCCTTCGCATCTGATGATGACGGCGTGATCGTGGCCGCCGATGAAGGTGGCGTTGTGGACGAGCCTGGCGCTGATGGAGGTGTTGGCTGCGGTGGTGATGATGTCAGTGACGCCAGCGACGCCTCTGGAGGCGCCCCAGAAAGCGCGGTGAGTGATATGTCCAACCGATCCTATGTCACCGCTGTTTACCCTGCATGAAGAAGGTTCGGGCTCGGCCCTGAAGATTGTAAGAGCAATTTCGGAGGGGAAGCCCATCATGTAAAGTTTTGCGATCAGTACCCTGGTAAGCATAACGCTGCGTGTGAGCTTAGCTACTGGCCCGGTGATGGGTCAGCTGACTTGTTTACCTTTTGACCGCGAGGGGTCCCGAGCGGGCCTGTGGGGGCCGCGGCGCCTCGAGTGTCGTCTGGGTGAACCAATTGATCCTGCGATGAGAACCTCCGGAGAGGGTGCGGCGACTGTGGTCCAGATTGTAGA
>NW_021299647.1:0-1651 GCF_002162155.2 Triticum dicoccoides
CGGAAGACGTGCTCAAGCATGCTCGGGAGTGTCGTGCCCTTCGTCAAGAGTTCCTCCAGGGGGCGGCGGATGCGGTGAGCCGGATCGGGGCGGAGCTTGCTGGCGAGGATGCGCGCCTTGAGGTCGAAGGCTTGCGCCTCCCTAAGGAGAGGCGCAAGCTGAAGGTAGCCATCACCCTTGTGCGTCACCAGCGTGACCTTGACAACGCGAAGGCTGAAGCGTCGCTGGTGGCCTCGCGGGAGGCCTGCTTCCAAGCCGTCGAAGAGGCCCGGGAAGCAGACCAATAGTGCAAAGATGCAGAGGAGCGCACATGGGAGCTCCAAGCCTGGAGCAACTCTCTAGAGCAGCAAGTGGAACTGCGCCTGGCAGCCCTTGTGTCGCTAAAGGGGGCTTCCATCAACCAGGCGGAGCTCCTGAAGTGCGAGGAGGTGCTGACGCTGGAGGCCGCCGAGCGCAACCTTAACCTTGTGCGGTTGGAAATGAGGGAGCGCCTGGTGACTCAGGAGGAGGAGGATGTCACCGCGTGCGAAGCCCGTGTCCAAGAAGAGGTCGATCGTGCGTGGCGGAAGCTCGCTCGGATCTCGAGCGCGAATATGAAGTGAGGTTGGAGTTGATTAGGGCTGAAGCCGAGGGTAGGACCGCGGCCCTCGGGTCCAAACTAGCTGAAGTGACGCGGGCTGCGGACTCCTCCGCAGCCGCCCTTCACGTAGTGCAGGCAGAGCTGGCTTCTTTCCGCGCCGAGCTTCTTCTTCTCCAACAGAGGGTTGATGGTGCCGAGGCCATCGCAAGCCGGAATGAGGACAAGATCCGTCAGCGGCGGATTCTGGAGAACGAGCATGCCCCCATGCTCCGGACACTCAGGGAAAGCGCTAACATGGCCTTGGGCAACATTTGCGAGGCTGCTGCCGAGGAGCCGCATGGGACCAACTACGCCGGCAACCTTCAGTTTTTCACTGACATGGTGACGCTTCTGGAGAACCGCTCTGAGTGGTCTCGTTTGCTTGTCGAGGAGAGGAGCTGAGCCTTGCTCAGGCATGCCTTCTCCCGTGTCTTCAGCTATCTACAGGACTGGGACCCCCACTTCGATTTTGATGCCACCATTGCACATGTGCCCATAGCCATCTAGGGCGACCTGGCGCAATGGGTGGAGGACAACGTGGATGCCCTCGTCAGGGCCTTCGCATCTGATGATGACGGCGTGATCGTGGCCGCCGATGAAGGTGGCGTTGTGGACGAGCCTGGCGCTGATGGAGGTGTTGGCTGCGGTGGTGATGATGTCAGTGACGCCAGCGACGCCTCTGGAGGCGCCCCAGAAAGCGCGGTGAGTGATATGTCCAACCGATCCTATGTCACCGCTGTTTACCCTGCATGAAGAAGGTTCGGGCTCGGCCCTGAAGATTGTAAGAGCAATTTCGGAGGGGAAGCCCATCATGTAAAGTTTTGCGATCAGTACCCTGGTAAGCATAACGCTGCGTGTGAGCTTAGCTACTGGCCCGGTGATGGGTCAGCTGACTTGTTTACCTTTTGACCGCGAGGGGTCCCGAGCGGGCCTGTGGGGGCCGCGGCGCCTCGAGTGTCGTCTGGGTGAACCAATTGATCCTGCGATGAGAACCTCCGGAGAGGGTGCGGCGACTGTGGTCCAGATTGTAGA
>NW_021299648.1:0-2459 GCF_002162155.2 Triticum dicoccoides
GCCATTCTGCTGAGGAGTATTAGGAGCAGATAATTCGTGAGTAATACCAAGCATATTGAGATATTCATCGAGGCTAGTGTTCTTGAACTCGGTTTCATTATCACTCCTGATATGCTTGATCTTCACACCAAAGTTAGTGGAAGCCCTTGAGGAAAATCGTCTGAAGACTTCCTGCACTTCATTTTTGTAAGTGATGATATGCACCCATGTGTAACGAGAATAGTCATCAACTATGACAAAGCCATATAATGAAGCAGAACTAGAGAACATGGCATAATGAGTAGGGCCAAATAGATCCATATGAAGTAATTCAAAGGGACGAGAAGTGGTCATGATAGTCTTCGAGGGATGCTTGGCTCTGGTGATCTTTCTAGCCTCACAAGCCCCACAAAGATGATCTTTGAGGAATTTGACACCCTCGATGCCAATGCCATGCTTCTTCTTCACGATTGTATGCAAGTTCCTCATCCCAGCATGACCAAGTCGTCGATGCCATAACCAGCATTCTGAAGCTTTTACAAGTAGACATGGGTAGGCTGTGGTCCTGCAGAGAAATCAACAATATACAAGTCTCCTTTCCTAAAGCCTTTGAAGACTTTGGAGTTGTCAGATTACATTAGCATAAGGCAACGATATTTGCCAAAGACAACAACCATATCAAGGTCACAAAGCATTGAGACAGAAATGAGGTTGAATCCTAAGGACTCGACAAGCATGACTTTGTCCATGTGTTTATCCTTTGAGATTGCAACCTTACCTAGACCCAATACCTTGCTTTTGCCTTTGTCAGCGTAGGTGATATGCTTCAGATGAGATGGTGACAAATCAGTGTCCATCAACAAGTTCCTGTCACCAGTCATGTGATTTGTACATCCACTGTTGAGGACCCACTCAATAGCTTTGGGTTGTTCATCCTGCAGATGAATTAGTGCAACTTATGAACCCATATACTTCATCAATGAATAATATGATATCAATTTCATCAATAGTAATAGATATAGCAATATGAGGACGTGAGAAATGAATGATTCATTTCTTCATGATTAGCTTGCGTCCTTTCAAGCACATTCAGGTCTCTAGCAAATTCTTCAGGCGATTAAGTTCGTCTGGAGACCTGACCCTGCATAAGAGATTACTTCTTTCTCTTCACCACCCACATCTGGAGGGGTGGCAAAGAGTTCATCATTCTACGAGCTCCATAAGAAAAAGATGGCATAGAAGCCAGTGCACTTCGTTTCACAGCAGAGTGGTTAGGATAAGCATATGAATAAGCAGAGAAATTCTTCGAGGACTTATGAACATAACGGTTTGAAGAATAATGCACATATTCATAGCCTTTAGACTTTCCCTGCGAAACAGAAGTGTTAGCACGATGATGTTCATATGAGGATTTTGATCCATGTGAGGAATTTGATCTGGGGTTCCTATTCTTCACTGGTGTTGTCATGTTGACATTCACCTGAAGATTTTCAAGGCACCTTTTAGGAACCCAGATTTTCTTCATAGGGGGACCGTTCCTGCAGTTAGTTCCAACATATCGAGCAAATACTTCACCATTCTGATTCTTAAACAGTTTATAGTTGGAGCCAAATGACTCATCAGAGGAATATGAAGAATCAGAGGTAAAGCCAGATAAAGTGCATGGATCTACAGGAGGTCCTTTCGCAGCAACCCATGAGGTTTTGGGATACTGCTCAGGTTTCCAGTACGTCCCATCGGCATTGAGTTTCCTCTCAAAGGCAATACACTCTTTCCTATGGTTCTTGTTCAAGATCTGCTTTTTGAGCACATCACATAGAGTCTGATGCCCTTTGAGGCTTTCGTAAATGCTTGTCACATACAATTCCTTCAGCCCTGCATTATCGTCAGTGATACATGTGGTATCCTCAGATGAGGAATTTGTAACCACAGAGACAGTTGAAGAATTTGCAGAAACAGAAGCATTTGAACATTCAGGTGATGAATTTGCAGATTCACGCTCAATGCATTTCAGACATGGTGGAATAAATTCTTCCTGAGCGGAACTAATCTGTTGAGCAAGCAATGAATCGTTTTCCTTCTAAAGATCTCCATAACTCACTTTTAACTTCTCAAGATCTTTCTTTCTCTGAAGAAATTCATAAGAAAGCTTTTCATGATCAGTTAAGAGAGTGTTATGATGATTTTGAAGGTTGTCAAACTTTGACTGAAGTTTTTGAAGACTATCAGTCAAAGCCTTAGTTCGATCCAATTCCTCACCCAACATATCGTCGCTTTCATCTAGCATGTTTTGAACTTTTTCAAGAGCTCTTTGTTGTTTAGTGGCAAGGGAAGCAAGTTTGACATAACTAGGTCCAAATTCATCACCTGATTCATCGTCACTAGATTCGGAAAGGTAGCATTCTATTACCTTGGCACTCTTTGCCATAAGGTATGGTGAAGAGGATGATGATTCAGGTGCGAAAGTCATCTCCTTGAGT
>NW_021299649.1:0-1034 GCF_002162155.2 Triticum dicoccoides
ATGACTAAAACACCGTTCTCTGGTACTATGGAGAGAGCAACAGATTTGTTGGAAATCATACATACCGATGTATGTGGCCCGATGAATATTGAGGCTCGTGGCGGATATCGTTATTTTCTCACCTTCACAGATGATTTAAGCAGATATGGGTATATTTACTTAATGAAACATAAGTCTGAAACATTTGAAAAGTTCAAAGAATTTCAGAGTGAAGTTGAAAATCATCGTAACAAGAAAATAAAGTTTCTACGATCTGATCGTGGAGGAGAATATTTGAGTTACGAGTTTGGTGTACATTTGAAAAACTGTGGAATAGTTTCACAACTCACGCCACCCGGAACACCACAGCGTAATGGTGTGTCCGAACGTCGTAATCGTACTTTACTAGATATGGTGCGATCTATGATGTCTCTTACTGATTTACCGCTATCATTTTTGGGGATATGCTTTAGAGACGGCCGCATTCACGTTAAATAGGGCACCATCAAAATCCGTTGAGACGACGCCTTATGAACTGTGGTTTGGCAAGAAACCAAAGTTGTCGTTTCTTAAAGTTTGGGGCTGCGATGCTTATGAGAAAAAGCTTCAACCTGATAAGCTCGAACCCAAATCGGAGAAATGTGTCTTCATAGGATACCCAAAGGAAACTGTTGGGTACACCTTCTATCACAGATCCGAAGGCAAAACATTCGTTGCTAAAAATGGATCATTTCTAGAGAAGGAGTTTCTCTCGAAAGAAGTGAGTGGGAGGAAAGTAGAACTTGACGAGGTAACTGTACCTGCTCCCTTACTGGAAAGTAGTTCATCACAGAAAACTGTTTCAGTGACACCTACACCAGTTAGTGAGGAAGCCAATGATAATGATCATGAAACTTCAGATCAAGATACTACTGAACCGCGTAGATCAACCAGAGTAAGATCCGCACCAGAGTGGTACGGTAATCCTGTTCTGGAGGTCATGCTACTAGATCATGATGAACCTACGAACTATGAAGAAGCGATGGTGAGCCCAGATTCCGTAAAGTGGCTTGAAG
>NW_021299650.1:0-3028 GCF_002162155.2 Triticum dicoccoides
AAAAAAATCGAGGCCACCACTGCGGCCCTGACTACTAACAACAAAAGCATTAGCATAACCGAGGGAACTCGCTAGATTTTCTACCTTAATTCTATGAATCTGAGTTTCCACGATACAAAGTTTGGTAGGGGAAAATTTCCATGCTAGCTCACGGAGCTCTCAGACTGTCGCGGCTTTGCCCGTGCCACGGTAGTTCCAGCTAAGGAGACTCATTGTGCCCGGCGGTACTCCACCTGGGAGTCCGCCGATGTTGCATCTGATGGTTTGCTGCCTTTCTTGTTGTTGTTCTTCTCTTGTGTACTCTTCTCCCCTGACATTCCTGTTATCACCCTCTTGTGCTCTTGCTTTGGTGGTGGGCTCAACGGTGTCTGTGGCAGAGGCAAAGCTAGCACACCGCCGTTACTGGTTCCGCCTGATGTGACCACCTAGGCAGCCCCCATCGCGTTCGGTTGCACCCTCTTCCTGTTGCGCTCTGCCTCATCCATCTGTGCATCAACACCTGTGCCATATTCACCCCCTCCATCATGAGCAGCATCATGGTCAGTCCGTGAAGGAAATATGCCTTACAGGCAATAATAAAGTTATTATTTATTTCCTTATATCATGATAAATGTTTATTATTCATGCTAGAATTGTATTAACCGGAAACATAATACATGTGTGAATACATAGACAAACAGAGTGTCACTAGTATGCCTCTACTTGACTAGCTCGTTAATCAAAGATGGTTAAGTTTCCTAACCATGAACAAGGAGTTGTTATTTGATTAACGGGATCACATCATTAAGTGAATGATCTGATTGACATGGCCCATTCCATTAGCTTAGCACCCGATCGTTTAGTATGTTGCTATTGCTTTCTTCATGACTTATACATGTTCGTATGACTATGAGATTATGCAACTCCCGTTTGCTGGAGGAACACTTTGTGTGCTACCACACGTCACAACGTAACTGGGTGATTATAAAGGAACTCTACAGGTGTCTCCAAAGGTACATGTTGGGATGGCGTATTTCGAGATTAGGATTTGTCACTCCGATTGTCGGAGAGGTATCTCTGGGCCCTCTCGGTAATGCACATCACTTAAGCCTTGCAAGCATTGCAACTAATGAGTTAGTTGCGGGATGATGTATTACAGAACGAGTAAAGAGACTTGCCGGTAACGAGATTGAACTAGGTATTGGAATACCGACGATCGAATCTCGGGCAAGTAACATACCGATGACAAAGGGAACAACGTATGTTGTTATGCGGTCTGACCGATAAAGATCTTCGTAGAATATGTAGGAGCCAATATGGGCATCCAGGTCCCGCTATTGGTTATTGACCGGAGACATGTCTCGGTCATGTCTACATTGTTCTCGAACCCATAGGGTCCGCACGCTTAAGGTTACGATGACAATTATATTATGAGTTTATGCATTTTGATGTACCGAAGGTTGTTCGGAGTCCCGGATGTGATCACGGACATGACGAGGAGTCTCGAAATGGTCGATACATAAAGATTGATATATTGGAAGCCTATGTTGGATATCGAAAGTGTTCCGGGTCAAATCGGGATTTTACCGGAAAACCAGGAGGTTACCGGAACCCCCCGGGGAGCTAAATGGGCCTTATTGGGCCTTAGTGGAAAAGAGAAGAGCCAACCCATAGTGGGCCGCGCGCCCCTCCCCTCCCTTGGTCCGAATTGGACAAGGAGAGGGGGCCAGCCCCTCTCTCTCTTTTCCCCCCTCCGCGAGTCCAATTCCAACTAGGATTGGGGGGGGGGGGAATCCTACTCCCAGAGGGAGTAGGACTCTCCTGGCGCGCCCTATGTGGCCGGCCGGCCTCCCCCCTTTGGTCCTTTATATACTGAGGCAGAGGCACCCCAGAGAAGCACAAGTTGATCCACGTGATCTTATTCTTAGCCGTGTGCGGCGCCCCCAGCCACCATAGTCCTCGATAATATTGTAGCGGTGCTTAGGCGAAGCCCTGCAGCAGTAGTACATCAAGATCGTCACCACGCCGTCGTGCTAACGGAACTCTTCCCCGACACTTTGCTGGATCGGAGTCCGGGGATCGTCATCGAGCTGAACGTGTGCTAAAACTCGGAGGTGCCGTAGTTTCGGTGCTTCATCGGTCGGGCCGTGAAGACGTACGACTACATCAACCAAACGCTTCCGTTGTCGATCTACCAAGGGTACGTAGATCACACTCTCCCCTCGTTGCTATGCATCACCATGATCTTGCGTGTGCGTAGGCAAATTTTTGAAATTACTACGTTCCCCAATAGTGGTATCAGAGCCTAGGTTTTATATGGTGATGTTATATGCACGAGTAGAACACAAGTGAGTTGTGGGCTATATAAGTCATACTGCTTACCGGCATGTCATACTTTGGTTCGGCGGTATTGTTGGACGAAGCGGCCCGGACCGACATTACGCGTACGCTTACGCGAGACCGGTTCTCCCGACGTGCTTTGCACATAGGTGGCTTGCGGGTGACAGTTTCTCCAACTTTAGTTGAATCGAGTGTGGCTACGCCCGGTCCTTGCGAAGGTTAAAACAGCACCAACTTGACAAACTATCATTGTGGTTTTGATGCGTAGGTAAGATTAGTTCTTGCTTAAGCCCGTAGCAGCCACGTAAAACTTGCAATAACAAAGTAGAGGACGTCTAACTTGTTTTTGCACGGCATGTTGTGATGTGATATGGTCAAGACATGATGCTGATTTTATTGTATGAGATGATCATGTTTTGTAACCGAGTTATCGGCAACTGGCAGGAGCCTTATGGTTGTCGTTTTATTGTATGCAATGCAATCGCGATGTAATGCTTTACTTTATCACTAAGCGGTAGCGATAGTCGTGGAAGCACAAGCTTGGCGAGACGACAACGATGCTACGATGGAGATCAAGGTGTCACGCCGGTGACGATGGTAATCACGACGGTGCTTCGGATATGGAGATCACAAGCACAAGATGATGATGGCCATATCATAAACTTATATTGATTGCATGTGATGTTTATCTTTTTATGCATCTTATCTT
>NW_021299651.1:0-1403 GCF_002162155.2 Triticum dicoccoides
TTGCCTCATATTGAATTTGCTTATAATCGTTCATTGCATTCTACTACTAAGATGTGCCCTTTTGAAGTTGTGTATGGTTTCCTACCTCGTGCACCTATTGATTTGTTGCCTCTTCCATCTTCGGAGAAGGTTAATTTTGATGCTAAACAATGTGCTGAATTGATTTTAAAAATGCATGAGTTAACTAAGGAAAACATTGAGCGTATGAATGCTAAATATAAACTTGCTGGAGATAAGGGTAGAAAACATGTTGTGTTTGCACCTGGAGATCTTGTTTGGTTACATTTGCGTAAGGATAGATTTCCGGATTTGCGCAAATCAAAGTTAATGCCACGTGCTGATGGTCCCTTTAAGGTGTTAGAGAAAATAAATAATAATGCATATAAACTTGAGCTGCCTGCAGATTTTGGGGTTAGTCCCACTTTTAACATTGCAGATTTGAAGCCTTATTTGGGTGAGGAAGATGAACTTCCGTCGAGGACGACTTTATTTCAAGAAGGGGAGGATGATGAGGACATCAATACAATTGTTACACCCACAGCCCCTGCTGCTATAAATACTGGACCAATTACTAGAGCTCGCGCACGCCAACTAAATTACCAGGTATTTTTGTTTCTTGGTAATGATTCTAATGTTCATGAGAATATGATGCTGCCTAAATGGGATACATTTGTTTTGCTTACAAATGAAGGGCCTAGCTTGGAGAAGGATGAACATTGGATTAAGAACAAGCATGGAGATGATGGCATGCGCAAGGGGAACAAGAACGGAGTTACAAGTGATGATTTCAGGACTTTGAAGCCACCATAATGGGTGCATGAAGCCTTGGACGAAATATACAAGATGCCACTTCATAAATTTTGTCCCGAGGCTATTATAGGTGTTGCGTCACCTTATTATTGGGCCAGGTCCATGTAATTTCGAAATACATAAGTATAGGCTATTTTTAGAGTCCGTATGTGTGGGGAAACAAGAGATAGGGTTGATTTCGGACCCCTCCACCAAGGGTCACGAAATTCCCCCCTCTTCCTCCATATATACAGCCCTTAGGGCATCGTTTAGACTTTGGGTTTTGTTTAGATTAAAAGTTCGCCATAGCTGCAACTTCGCATACTTCGTTTGTGTTCAACGACCAGACAAAGGCGTCACAGAACCCCACCTTGATCAATAAAGCTTTCATCTTATATTCGCAATATCCAGATTGCAATCTCAGTTTCTTGCTTGTTCTTCGTTTGCTCGCAGGAAACAGACCCTCGTGGTAAGGTTGATCGTGCTCCGGCGTGGTCAATAACCTCTCGGAGTTGGTTTAGCGATTGCTAAGGCGCGACGTCCTCGCACGTTCGTAGTCGGATCGTCAAAGTCGACTGCCACCAAAGCGATATCCATCCTCTCATCGAAAGACG
>NW_021299652.1:0-1567 GCF_002162155.2 Triticum dicoccoides
CCGAGCCAGCCCAGTTGACCCTGCTGACGTCACAGTGACGTGGTGCTGACGCCATAATTCATTTCTGGATTTATTATTATTCAGGAAATTTCAGAAAATGCCCTAAACTTCAATAAATCATAGAAAATTAACCGTAACTCCAAATTAAATAATTTATATATGAAAAATTATCAGAAAAATTCAAGGAATCCATCTGTACCATTTTCATGCATGTTAGAACAACTTATAGCTGCTGTTTAGCACAAATCAATTAAATGGCATTTGAATAATCACATATGGAGTTTGAATTTGAATCTTGTATTCAAACCAACTTCATTTAATCTGTTGCTAGTTGCATTAGCCCAAAACACATTCATTTTGCCATGTCATGATCATGCATCATATTGTGCATTGCATTGATTGTGTTCCCTTCTGTGTTGCCGGTATTTGTCCCCTCCTGGTAGACGATGTTCCGACGTTGTGATCGTTGACACTGATGAAGACTCAATGTTATCTTCAGAAGTGCCAGGCAAGCAAAACCCCCTTGTTCATTCCGATAAAATCCCACTCTCTCGCTCCTGCTCTCTTTTACTGCATTAGGACAACATCGATTCATCTGTTACTTGCTGCGGTAGCTGAACCCCTTTATCCTTTGCATGACCTGTCATTGCCACAGTAAATAGATGAAACCCACTAGCATGAGTAGGAATTGTTTGAGCCCTGTTGTGCCTACTCATTCATGCTTGTTTGTCCTGCCTGCTACTGCTTAGAGTTGAGTCAGGTCTGATTCATCGGGGATGAATCAGAGGTGTGTGAACATGTCCTACTGTGTGTGAGCTAAGTGTGTGAATACGATTTGGTAAAGGTAGCGGTGAGAGGCCATGTAGGAGTACATGGTGGGTTGTCTCATTGCAGCCGTCCTCAGGAACTGAGTTCTGTGTTTGTGATCCATGATTCAGCTACTACCACACATTGGGCCCGAAACCAATGGACCCTCTCAGCTTCTTAATCACCCTTGTCCTCTGTCCAGGAGTTGCAAGTAGTTTCTGGTGTTTGTAGTATGCTGGAGGCCGTGGGCAGCGCTGACCGTAGGGGTGGGCTGTGATGCGGTAGGCACGTGGCCGGGTAAACCGGGCGCCTGTTTGGTGTCACGGAACCCTGTTCACATCATTTGGGGCTGTGAGCGAAACTCCGGCCGGATCTCCTCATGGATGGAACCCGAATAGGCGATAAACCTGGACTAGAGACTTGAGTGTTTAGGTAGGCCGTGGCCGACACCCACGTTGGGCTTCTGCTTGAAGGTTGCCGAGTACATGTCGTGTAAACGGCGGTAAGTGGTGAGAGCGTGTGTGAAGAAGTACACCCCTGCAGGGTTAATATGATCTATTCGAATAGCCGTGTCCGCGGAAAAGGACTTCTGGGTTGCTTGTATCAGTTCATAGACAAGTGAAAGTGGATACTCTAAAATACGCAAGATAAGCGTGAGTGCTATGGATGGCGTTCTCGTAGGGAGACGGGAGCGGATCCATAGTGGTGTATTGATATGGTGAATATGTGGACTCGTGTGCACCACCTCAAAAGAGTTACT
>NW_021299653.1:0-820 GCF_002162155.2 Triticum dicoccoides
AGCGACACCACATAAAGGGCTTTAAAAGAAATGCCACAGTTGGGCGTCTGAGCGACACCACATAAAGGGCTTTAAAAGAAATGCCACAGTCGGGCATCTGAGCGACACCACATAAAGGGCTTTAAAAGAAATGCCACAGTCGGGCGTTTGAGTGACACCACATAAAGGGCTTTAAAAGAAATGCCACAGTCGGGCGTCTGAGCGACACCACATAAAGGGCTTTAAAATAAATAATCATAATGAATATCCCGGAGGTAGAACCATCCCAGAGATACTCGGTAATAACAATAATATCACGGGTTAGTCAACAATAATAATAATCATAGATATCACAAGTCACGAGTAGTAATTCCATTTCTGGTTAACCGTTTCACCTCCGAAGACTGACACTAAGACCGATACCTGACCCATCCCAGACTGTAATCCTTAACCATGGACACGGCTATTCGAATAGGTTTAATATCTCTGCAGAGAGTGTACTCTTTACCCACGAGTAACGGATTCCTTTAGTCCATCGGACTAATTCCGTCTACGGTCTTTTAATTGAAACACACCTGACTTGCACACACCAGCTTTCACTCGTGTCTGGAATCACCCATGACACCTGTTAAGCAAAACTCTAAGTGGGGAGGCTACAACCTCGCGTAGCATGGGATCAAATTTCTATCGCGCGCTCTAAGGGGTGCCCCCCTCTCGGTCCCAACCGGATACACCCATGCCCCCGGACCAGGTGGCATGCCTACCGGCTACAACCGGTATCTTCCACCATGGCCTCTCTGTACGGTGTGTGCCAAGACAAGGGTTAACAACTTACTGAACC
>NW_021299654.1:0-1329 GCF_002162155.2 Triticum dicoccoides
TCTCTCCTCCTCTCCCTCGCTCTCTCTCTCACACGGCCGAACACCACCGTCACCGCCGTTCGCCATAGCAGCCGACTCCGGCCACCCCTCGCTCCCCCGACTAGCTCAGGAGCTCCGCCTCGACCTCCTCTTCCTCCCCACCGCTCCACGGGTCTCCGGAAGCTCTGCATCGCCGTCACGCCGCCGTTCCCTTCTTCGGGCTCCGACCACCGTCGCCGACGAATTCGCCGTCTCCAGCGCGTCCCCGAGCCCGCTTCGACGCCCACTTCAACCGCGGTGAGCCCCCGAGTCGTTTCCCCCTTCTTCCCGGGTCTCTTTCGACCTCTAGGCCTTAGCCCCACCTTGGCCGAGAGCTCCACGCCGCCGGCGATGTCGCCGTCGTGGCCACGGTCACCGTAGCGCCCAACCGAGCACACTATCGTGCTCCACGCCTCACTAGGAGCACGCAGCACGCACCAACACCTCCCCAAACCCCCTGCAACGCCGACTCCGACCGCACCCGAACTCCGGCCGCCGCTCACTAGCTCGCCGTCGACGACTCCGGCCACCTCAGGCCCGGCCACCACCACCGTTCGATGCGCGGGAGCAAGGGCTCTCCAACGAGCCCAAGCACAGCCTCGCCCGTGCCCTGTAGCGCGATCCCGCATCGCGCCGCCGTCTCGGGCCTCGCCGGCGTCACGTCGCCGGTGGGTTTGACCCACTTTGACCACGGCAGGACCCCCCCTGAGTCCCTGATAGGTGGGCCCAGCCCTGTAGCTAATTAGGATTAGCGCTAACCACTGTTAGTTAACCCCCTGACACTGACCAGTGGGCCCCAGCGCCCCTAATTAGTAATTAGAATTAATTTAACTCTGTTTAACCCCCCTGTCACTGACGTATGGGCCCCACACGTCAGGTTTGACCTCAGCCAGCCGCAGTTGACCACTGACGTCATGCTGACGTCATGCTGGCGCAATAATCATATTTCTGGATTTAAATTAAATCAGGAAATTCCAGAATATTATTTAAACTTCAAAAATTCATAACTTTTATTCTGTAACTCCAAATTGGACAAATTATATATGAAAAATGATCAGAAAAATCCAATCTATCCATCTGTACTATTCTCATGCATGATCAAACAAGTTAAATTGATGTTTTAAACAGAACAAGGAAAAGCACCTTAAAGGGCCATGTTTGAGTTTGAAAATTTGAATCTTTGATTCAAATTTGCTCAAACCCCTCTGGTTTTAGTTGCATTAGCCCAACACACTCATATTGCCATGTTTCATGCATGCATCATATTGTTGCACATTGTTTGGTGATGGTTGTGTATCGGTGTCCTTGCGA
>NW_021299655.1:0-1455 GCF_002162155.2 Triticum dicoccoides
AAGGATGTGGATGTGGTCTTGTGGTGAGAGAAAGCTTCTCCACCATCTCCATGCTAGCCAAGTTGTTGCAGCTCCCTCCGTCTATTATGACGCGCACAGAACGTTCCTTCACAACTCCCTTGGTATGGAACAAATTGTGCCTCTGATTTTGCTCAGCTTGTGTGACCTGCACACTCAAAACACGTTGAGCAACTAAACATTCATACCTGTCAGCGTCTTCAGGAGCCATGTATTGCGTCTCATGATCAGAATCATCTCCACCATGTTCTTCACGTGTAATAAGAGCCAATGTCTCCTCATCATAGTCACTAGCGGACTCATATCCACCATTCGCGGTAGCAATCATCACACGCGGAGATTTGCATTCCCTCGCATAATGACCTCCTCCCTTACAACGACGACAAATAATATCACTTGTGTGCCCTGTTGATGCCATGGAAGAAGAAGAACGCTGTGCAGGCCCCGCAGGTGCGCTCTTGGCAGATAATGGTGGTTGTGCCTGTTTTCTTGTATCACGGCTGGAGGTGGCACCGGATGGAGGTGCTGGTGTAGTTGAAGTAGAAGATGCACGTGGTGTCCATGATGAAGGTCGGCCTGCAGAAAAGTTAGTTCGCCCCAATGCTTGTCGATCCTGCACTTCACGTTCAGCTTTCCAAGCAAGATGGAATAAACGAGTGATATTAGTATACTCCTTATAGTCTAGAATGGTCTGAATCTCTCTATTTAATCCACCCAGAAAACGTGCAAGCATAGCTTCATTCTCCTCAACAATACCACATCTAATCATGCCAGTTTGTAATTCCTGATAATATTCTTCTACAAAAAATTTCCCTTGTCTTAAATGCTGCAATTTTTGAAGCAATTCACGTTGATAATATGGTGGAACCCAACGCGTACGCATAGCAGTTTTCAAAGCAGCCCAAGTAGTTGGAATAGGATATAATCTACAATGTTCAGACCACCATACACATGCAAAACTAGTGAAAGCACAAACAGCAGCAGCAACTCGTCTCTCCTCAGGATATTGTAAACATGTAAATCGTTGTTCAGTTTCTAACTCCCAAGTAAGATATATATCAGGAACATATCTACCCTCAAATGGTGGAATATTCAATTTTAGTTTAGGAATATGGACATCATCTCGTACCTGAGGTGGTGGTGCAGGCCTACCATTACGAATATATACCTGAGGTCGACCTGCTGGTGGTGGTACAGGTGGCTGCACGTAGTGTTGATTTTGATCAACTTCATCCTCATAATCTCCCACATAATCATCCTCCTCCGCATCAGCAGCAGGAGCCACAGAAGTATCAACAGCAGCACCAACAGTTTGGCCAAACGCAAGAGGAACACGGCTTGCTCGGCGGAGGTCTGCTTCGCGACGTGGAGGTAGTCGTTGTTGTTGTTGTTGGAGAGGTGCGTTAGGTGCAGCGGGTGGTGGTGGTGGAAGACGCG
>NW_021299656.1:0-1910 GCF_002162155.2 Triticum dicoccoides
AGAGGAGAAGAAGAGAAAATAGAATAATATATTCTATTTTCTCTTCTTCTCCTCTATTCCGTTCTTCTTCTCCTCTTCTTTTTTTTCTTTTTCTTATTTATTTTTCCCCTTCTTCCTCTCCTCTTCTTCTCCTTTCTTCCTCTTCTTATTTTCCTTTTTCCTCTCCTTCTTTTTCTTCTTCTTCCTTCTTTCTAGCTAGATATATAAAACTTTTCTAAAAATGTAACTTTTGCATATATACATGGAAAAAATTGTTATCGGGGAGGGAGTATATCGACCCCCCCCCTCGACCCTCTTTTACTTCTTCTTCCTTCTTCCTTCTTCCTCTTTTCTTCTCCAACACAAAACACATCTCATCTCATCTCATTTCATCCAAAAATAATCCTTTGCATATGAACATACATACATTTACTTTTTTTCTTAAATGTTACATATGAACATTTTCTTAAATGAGCATATGAACATTTTTTAAATATTAATGAGCATATGAACATAAATATCAACAAAAAATAGACCTTTTTCTTGGTAACAAAAAAAATGCAAAAACGAGCATTATATATACAGCATATACAGAGCATCATACAGTGAACATACATACATACATGCCTACATACATACATGCATACATACAGTGAGCATATACATGAGCATTATACGGCGACGGCGACGATGATTGGCGGTGGCGCGCGCTTACGGATGACATGCGGGGACGGCAATGAGAAGGAAAAGGGGAGGAGGCAAGGGCTCACAGCGCGGGGAGGGGTCGAGGTCGCCGGCCGGAATCGGTGCGGGCGATGATGACGGCGTCGGTGGGGGCGGCGGGCGGCTTCAGGACAGCCTGGCGGCGACGGGGCAGGGGCGATGACGGGGGCGCGCGGACAGCGTCTGGGCGGCGGGCGGTGTCGGGGCAGAGGATCGGCGTCGATCTGGGCAGCCTGGCGGCGTCGATGAGCTCGGCGTCGTCGGGCGGGCCGGGGGGCAACTGGCGATGAGTTCGTCAAATCTTCCCAAGTGCTACTTATATACCCAGGCCTTTGGTCCCGGTTCGTGGCACAAACCGGGACTAAAGGGGGCATTGGTCTCGGTTGGTGGCACCAACCGGGACCATAGGTCTCTTTTCAGCAGCCGAAAGGGCGGGAAGCAGAGGCCTATGGTCCCGGTTGGTGGCACCAACCGGGACTAAAGGGGGGCATTGGTCATGGTTGGTGACACGAACCGTGACCAATGCCGCCTTTAGTCCCGGTTGGTGCCACCAACCGGGACCAATGGCCTTGTGCTGCCCCGCGCCCAAAAGTTTAGTCCCACCTCGCTAGTTGAGAGGGCTCGGGAGTGGTTTATAAGTGCTGCTGCGCCAACCCTCCCGAGCTCCTCTCAACTGCAGGCTTTCGGGCCTAATCTGTCACTGCAATGCCTGTGGGCCTACTGGGCCTGCTGCGGGCCTGAATCCTGGCCCATGGTAGGGTTTCTAGTCGTATTCAGGCCGTGGTGGCCCAGTAGGTGGCATTTTTTGTTTTTTGTTACTTTATTTATTTTCTTTTGTTTTTTGCTTTATTTTTTATTTCTTTATGCTTTTAGTTTTAGAAAAATTATAAACTTTTTGTTAATGCCATTAGTTTTCAAATTTGAAAATACTTTTTTAGTTTTTTTTCTTTGTTGCTTTATTTATTTTATTTTGTGATTAACTTTACTATAAAAATAGTTTTTCCTGTTTTTTTGATTTGTTTTTTGCATTATTTATTTTCTTTTGTTTTTTGCTTTAATTTTTTATTCTGTTTGCTTTTAGGTTAGCAAAATTATAAACTTTCTGTTAGTGCCATTAGTTTTAGAAAAATTATAAACTTTCTGTTAGTGCCATTAGTTTTCAAATTTGAAAACACTTTTCTAGTTTTTTGTTTTCTTTGTTGCTTTAT
>NW_021299657.1:0-1107 GCF_002162155.2 Triticum dicoccoides
CTATAATATGTAATAACAGCTCACAATGCAATAAATATCAATATAAAAGCATGATGCAAAATGGACGTATCAGCACCACCCTCCAAAAGGTAATATGTGGGGTTGTTGATGATGAACTCCTTATTCTTGTGCTTCAAAAGATAATCTCCTCAACAATTAAACACTCTCTCACAGATCTGGCTTTGGGGTAGGAGAGGATTTGTGTGGAAAGCAGGTGACTAAAAATTAACATTCTATGGTAGGAATGGAATCCCTTTAGTCTCAACACAAGGATTTGGAGCTCTCTCTCAGAAAACTGGATATGAGAAGTGTTTGCTTCGCTCTGATTGCTCTCTGAGAGTTTGGTGGAGTGGGTGGGGTATAAATAGGCAGCACCAAAAATCCAACTGTTACTCACCTTTATGCACTACTCGATGTGACCAGATGAAATCACCCGGTGAGACCGATTAATAAAAAATGTTTGAACTTTAGGCATTTTGGTGAGACCGGGTAAAAACGTTCGATGGCTCCGAGATATGATGACCTAAGCACTTTCCACTCTTCGGTGTCACCGACTGAAACTGGTCGGAAATTCCAATTGAATTTCAGTAGGCAACAGAAGGTTGGCGTGCTCTTCGCTGGGACCAAATGGCTAACTCGATGAGACTGAAAGTCTAGGGTTTAGGCAACACCTATGTCATATGTAGCTCGGTGAGGCCAGATGGGAATGCTTCAATGAGATCAAGTTGCACTTAGGGTTTGAGACAAAGTGGAATGTGGGAAATTGTTTGATGCTTTTGGAGTTTGATCTCCAAGCACTTGGGTAGTGAGTCCATGATTACAACCTTAACCCATTTTAATAGTATTGGCATACTTATGGACTCAACGGATCTTGGATCACTTAAATATAAAATTAAGTCTTGAGCCTTGGCCAACACTTGTCCTTAGTATCTTGAGGGGTTCCATTTCACATCCCAAAGTTATGCCTAAGTTGAACTCATCCTGAAATATACTCAAGAAAAACATTAATCCAACAACATGTATTTTGCCATGAATTACCAAAATCACGAGGGAGTGGATGTGTTTTCAAAGGTGAATTGATACCTGAGAAGTGTGCTTCCTTCTGAC
>NW_021299658.1:0-1590 GCF_002162155.2 Triticum dicoccoides
CCTTTTCCTTTGCCCTCGCCCTCGTCTTCGCCTGTGGCTTTGCCTTTGCCTTTGCCTTTGCCTTTCCCTTCACCGGCAGGCTTAAGAGCTTTCAGCTGAGCAAGCACATCCGCACCAGAAAACGTTGGAATCTCGTTTACTTCATGGACAACTTTGCCTTTTGTGAAGTTCTTCTTGTCTTCCCTATCAGGATGGTCTGGAGGGAGGAACTGTCGATGCAGGTCAAATGCAACATACTTGCCACCCTTCTTCAGCCAAATGAAAATCAAGGCCTGCATGCACACTGGGCAAGGCATCTTTCCACTTGTACACCATCCGCAGAACAAGGCATAACCGGGAAAGTCATGCATGCAATATTGTAGCCAAACTTTCATCAAGAAATTTTTCTGCAGATGTCGGTCGTATGTCAACCTTGGGAAGTACCAAGAATGGTGCAAATCATCCACCAACGGCTTCATAAACACACTCAAATTCTTCCCCGGATATTCAGGCCCCGGAATTATAAGCGACAGGAACATGGTCTTGCGTTGCATTATGGCGCCGGGAGGGAGATTCAGCGGAATAACAAATACGGGCCAACAGCTGTATGGATTAGACGACATACCATATGGATTGAACCCATCACCTGTTATAGCAATTCTGACATTCCCAGCCTCGACTGCTTCCTCCGGGTACTCTATATCGAATGACTTCCATGCTTCACCTCCTGATGGATGTACAATTTTTTTTGGATTGTACCTTTTCCCTTCCTTGTGCCACTTCATCATTTTGGCAGACTCCTCGGTGATGAAAAGGCGCTGCAGCCTTTTTATAAAATCAAGATACCGAAGAACCTTCACAGGGATTTTTAGCTGCTGCTTCTGACCATGCTTATCGACCACCTCAATATACCGAGAGGAACCGCACTTCCTACAGTACTTGTCATCCGCATACTCACGCCTAAACAAAAGGCAATTCTTTGGACAAACATGTATTTTCTCATAGTCCATTGAGAGCGCCTTCATGATTTTCTTCGTACCGTACATGGTTTTCGGCAGTTCATGGCCCTCAGGCAGGCTGTTAGCCCATACTCCCAGAAATGCTTCGAAGCAACCTCGGCTACAGCCGTACTCAGCCTTGACTGCCATCAGTTGCGAGATGGCATCCAGCACAGACAGATTGGCACCCTCATAGAGAGGTTTCTTTGACGAGGCCAAGATTTCCAGGAAGGCCTTTGCGGTTTCCTCCGGCTCCTCCGGTTCATTCGCTGAATGTGACGGAGGTGTCGGCTGTGCAGCAAAGACATCATCTAGCATGTCTCTAACCCCATCGTCCTCATAACCAGTGACGCGTTGTCGTATCACATCCTCTCTACCACGGTCCCGCTGGGCAAAGTTTATCGGCATATTAAAGTTGGGCATAAATCCATGCGTGCGAAGGTGCTTAGTCATCTCACTCTTATCTCTGCGAATACGCCTCTTACATCTGGCACACGGGCATTCTGGCACCATCCTCATTGGACTACGGAATATCTCTTTCAAAAACACATCAGTTTTCTCGACCCACTCTGTTGTTACTTGATTCCGACGGAAAAACCCACTATACATCCAC
>NW_021299659.1:0-1424 GCF_002162155.2 Triticum dicoccoides
TTAGTTTTTCTCTTCTGTATTTTCTTTTCTTTTATTTATTTACTTTTCTGTTTTCTTTTAATTTCTCAGTTGTATTAGTTTTATAAATTATAAAAGCAATCACTAATTTAGAGTTAATAATTATGCTACTGTCCCATTAACTTAGGGGCAACTAAATAAACAGTTTATTATTTTATAAAATGCAAAAGACATTTATTTCATTGTTTTACCTACTGTTTTAATTATTCAAATGCATCTAAACTTTCTATAAGAATGTGGTTTCTTCACCTCAATTAGTTAGGGATTATTTGCCACATGATGAACAATTTAGTTTTAATGCTTGAAAACTTTTACTGTTTGCTTATATTTTAAATTTGAATTTGAATCGTTTTTGAACTAACTCGAGTTTATCAACAGTAACCGAGGGGACGTGGCATCCTTAGCAGAGGGTTACTGTAGCTTAATTACCCGGGCGTCACAATTATTCTCCACTACAAGAAATCTCGTCCCGAGATTTAAGAGGGGGACTAAGGGGAAAATTCCGGTTACGAAATTCTAACGGGTCTTCTTGATCTTGGTTGCTCTTCTCGAAGAGGTCGATCCATTACGTTGAAGTCTTCATTTCTCTATTTCAGGTCATCATGATGAAGTCGGCGCCCTTTCTTCAGGAACTCCATCGTACTTACGAAAGAATAAAGGGTAGGCATTCTGGGAGAACAGACGTCGGCAAGGTTGACTATCGGGTCGACAACATCGAGGAAGGTGGCGGAAAGTAACTCTCGAATCGAATCTTAAGAAATTATCGAGAGCAAAGTAAGGAGGTAACCTGGGAAGTTTCGAGCGGGCAGGCAATCGTTCGATGTCTATTATAGGGCGTGAAAGGGTCAAAACAACGGGAATAAGTATTGTGTCTGATATCAGAACTGAAGGTGGCTCGTGAATTACATGCGAGGTCACGTGCGAGGAACAACCTTGGGAACAGGGGGTGTACATGGGAGTCAGGTTTCGATCTTGTGGAACTGTGGGTTATGGGCCCATCATGTGGTTAAAGTAGGAAGGGCGGAGACGTCTTGCGTGATCATGCAAGCAAGGCATGTCAGGGGGGGTAGCCTGTCGATTATGTCGGCGACAACGTCGATACCAAGGGCGAGGGACGAAGAGAACTATTTTCCTGCTCGTTGAACGAGGCGGGCCAAGAGGCAAAGTTCTCATCCATCGGCGGTTACCGAAATGCCATCAACAATAGAAACAGGGTCTCACTGTCAGAGTTGTACACCGAGGTGTTTTACCTACGCAGTGAATTATTACTGCTTAGATTATATAGATCACAAGAAAGGTTAAACCAAATAATGGAAAGGAAAATGTGTTTAAACACATATATCAGGGGTATATCCTTCCCAAGGACAAGCAGAGCAAGATATCCATGACAGGGTATAAAGTAGACA
>NW_021299660.1:0-1654 GCF_002162155.2 Triticum dicoccoides
GATTTACGCAAGTTCTGATGGACGGCGGCAGTGACTTAAACCTGCTATATCCAGACACAATCCGCAGGATGGGGATAGACCCTACTACAATTCGACATAGCCGCACTTCCTTCAAAGGAGTGGCGCCAGGCCCTTACGCCAGGTGCACAGGATCATTATTTCTAGAAGTTGTGTTCGGGTCACTTGACAACTTCCGACGAGAAAAGCTAACCTTTCATGTCGCCCCATTTAAAAGTAGCTATCAAGCACTACTGGGACGAGAAGCTTTCGTCCGCTTTAACGCAATACCACACTACGCGTCTCTTACGCTTAAAATGCCCGGTCCACGTGGCATTATTTCTTTAAAAAGGTCGGCTAAGACCCCGGACACGGCTGGACGAGTCCGGAATAAATAAGCTAGGGGCTACTTAGCCGCACACCCTTACAAGGGTTTGTGTATATAAGCTATAATGGACTACCATATGCTCATCTTTCCACATTCATATTTCAATTTTTTGTAACTTTTCGCACGATTTCTTTTTCAAACTAAGTTCCTCTCTTTTTACAGATGAACAACGTGCACACCCGTCCAAGATACGGCACAACGGAGACATAGGCGCAGACATGCAGTAGGGACCCGTTTCAAGGACTCTTTTCAGACTAAGACCCTACGTAAACCTTTCTTACTGTCTCTTGTTGCTATAATCCCCTGGTTTCCCATTATAACCAGAGTGGAGGCTGGCGTTTTGGCATCGGCCGCGCCAGAGGAACCTGCCTGTACCTGGACACAAGGGGCTTAGGGCATCATTCTGCCCGCTATGGTAAAAGACCGAACACCTTCGGGAGTGTTCGGCGTCTTGAGTTAGGCCTTATATGCATCAGCTCCGAATCATGTCTTTGGTCAAATGTTGGGTTTGCCCGGCTCCTGTGTTTTGCTGCCTTACGTTCCATATCATCGGCTAACGCGGCACCAGGAGAACTACTGCGATTGTGCCCCAGTTCGGCTGGGCGAGCGCCTCAGTAGAGAAAGCCGAAAACTGACTGTCATGATGCAGCGAGAGACTGGTCAGCCACTCGATCGACCAAGGGAATGTCTAGAATTCCTCCGCTTTGATGAAGGGCCGTTTCCCGGTCAAGCACATACGCGCCCCGAATTCGGAGAGCGCGGTGCCCCTAGGGGCTATGTCGTAGCCCCACCCTCGAACTCCATGGCTAAGTGAAAGTGATAAAGCATTATAGTCCGGTTTCCTCGTTTGCTATGCTACCACCTCCTTTATAGGACCGAGACGTCGGATTAAGTGTGAAAACGTGCTATTTTTTGCGAACACCCCCGCACCTTGTGCGTGGGGGCTGAAGCCGACGACTGCCATCTTTCAGGTTATACACACGTATACATGAACGGCCGCATAGGAGATATTACATTACTTGAACGCACAAGTATAAAAGGCGCTTACATCATAAATATTGTTTTACAACATAAAGCGTTCATTTGAACGTAACATTTTTTGAACACTGCGACTCTATTACACGAGCACCACGCAACACTTCGCCAAAATAGTGCTCGGCGGGTAACCGGCTATCGTCTGAACCCGAGGTCGCAACAGCGGTGGCATCCATCTCTGTCCAATGTGTCTTCACACGGGCGAGTGCCATCCGCGCACCCTCTATGCAGGCC
>NW_021299661.1:0-1654 GCF_002162155.2 Triticum dicoccoides
GATTTACGCAAGTTCTGATGGACGGCGGCAGTGACTTAAACCTGCTATATCCAGACACAATCCGCAGGATGGGGATAGACCCTACTACAATTCGACATAGCCGCACTTCCTTCAAAGGAGTGGCGCCAGGCCCTTACGCCAGGTGCACAGGATCATTATTTCTAGAAGTTGTGTTCGGGTCACTTGACAACTTCCGACGAGAAAAGCTAACCTTTCATGTCGCCCCATTTAAAAGTAGCTATCAAGCACTACTGGGACGAGAAGCTTTCGTCCGCTTTAACGCAATACCACACTACGCGTCTCTTACGCTTAAAATGCCCGGTCCACGTGGCATTATTTCTTTAAAAAGGTCGGCTAAGACCCCGGACACGGCTGGACGAGTCCGGAATAAATAAGCTAGGGGCTACTTAGCCGCACACCCTTACAAGGGTTTGTGTATATAAGCTATAATGGACTACCATATGCTCAGCTTTCCACATTCATATTTCAATTTTTTGTAACTTTTCGCACGATTTCTTTTTCAAACTAAGTTCCTCTCTTTTTACAGATGAACAACGTGCACACCCGTCCAAGATACGGCACAACGGAGACATAGGCGCGGACATGCAGTAGGGACCCGTTTCAAGGACTCTTTTCAGACTAAGACCCTACGTAAACCTTTCTTACTGTCTCTTGTTGCTATAATCCCCTGGTTTCCCATTATAACCAGAGTGGAGGCTGGCGTTTTGGCATCGGCCGCGCCAGAGGAACCTGCCTGTACCTGGACACAAGGGGCTTAGGGCATCATTCTGCCCGCTATGGTAAAAGACCGAACACCTTCGGGAGTGTTCGGCGTCTTGAGTTAGGCCTTATATGCATCAGCTCCGAATCATGTCTTTGGTCAAATGTTGGGTTTGCCCGGCTCCTGTGTTTTGCTGCCTTACGTTCCATATCATCGGCTAACGCGGCACCAGGAGAACTACTGCGATTGTGCCCCAGTTCGGCTGGGCGAGCGCCTCAGTAGAGAAAGCCGAAAACTGACTGTCATGATGCAGCGAGAGACTGGTCAGCCACTCGATCGACCAAGGGAATGTCTAGAATTCCTCCGCTTTGATGAAGGGCCGTTTCCCGGTCAAGCACATACGCGCCCCGAATTCGGAGAGCGCGGTGCCCCTAGGGGCTATGTCGTAGCCCCACCCTCGAACTCCATGGCTAAGTGAAAGTGATAAAGCATTATAGTCCGGTTTCCTCGTTTGCTATGCTACCACCTCCTTTATAGGACCGAGACGTCGGATTAAGTGTGAAAACGTGCTATTTTTTGCGAACACCCCCGCACCTTGTGCGTGGGGGCTGAAGCCGACGACTGCCATCTTTCAGGTTATACACACGTATACATGAACGGCCGCATAGGAGATATTACATTACTTGAACGCACAAGTATAAAAGGCGCTTACATCATAAATATTGTTTTACAACATAAAGCGTTCATTTGAACGTAACATTTTTTGAACACTGCGACTCTATTACACGAGCACCACGCAACACTTCGCCAAAATAGTGCTCGGCGGGTAACCGGCTATCGTCTGAACCCGAGGTCGCAACAGCGGTGGCATCCATCTCTGTCCAATGTGTCTTCACACGGGCGAGTGCCATCCGCGCACCCTCTATGCAGGCC
>NW_021299662.1:0-974 GCF_002162155.2 Triticum dicoccoides
ATCAAGGACCAGGTCACGAGGAGGGTCCTCGATCTTTTTGTACTGCAAATTTTGATATATTATATGTATTTTTCTGAATTAGGATGATTTAGTTATGATTTTTTCAAGTTTGAAAATTGTCCTATAGTCCCGGTTTGTGTCTCCAACCGGGACTATAGGTTAGACCCCTTTAATGCCGGTTCGTGGCACGAACCGGTACTAAAGGGCAACCTTTAGTACCGGTTCGTGCCACGAACCGGCACTAAAGGGGCTCGTGGGGCCCTGGCCTGACGCCAGCCTGCCACCACCCCTTTAGTACCGGTTCGTGGCACCAACCGGTACTAAAGGTTCGACACGAACCGACACTAATGCATAGCCGTTCGAACTGGTACTAATGATACCATTAGTACCGGGCCAAAATTGAACCGGAACTAATGTGTCTCACATAAGGTCCTTTTTCTACTAGTGGGAGCAGCACCGGGCCAAGCAACCGGGAGTCGGCGCGCTGCTTGTGGATGCACAAGCAGCGCCTCATCGGTGCCTTGTATCTGCTGTCTGGGGTTGCATCCCTGTTTTCCTTTTTATCTTCGGTTGTATGGTGTGCTCTTGTAATCCTGGCCGGTTGATGGCTTTGTTAATTCAAAGCCGGGTGAAGATCGAGCCCTACTCGAGCTCGGTTCGACCCTTTCATCTAAAAGAAATAAGTCATGGGCAGGCTGGCGATGATGTGCGGAATACAATGGAGGTGTTCGTGGAGCTTGGTGTGGAAGATGAAGGGTTGTGTTAAACATTGTCACGTATGGATACGGGCCACCTACGTTTGGTGGTTAGTTAGAGGAGATCTCTTTGTTTTATTTTCATGTTTATCTCTTGATGTAATCCTCTCTATCCCCATGTACCTCTCTGGTGGTTTCAACTACCTTGATGTATGCCTCCTGCGAGAGCTGGCCTCGCTATATCAATATATATACGCGGGCTCCCATATTACGGGGGTT
>NW_021299663.1:0-1218 GCF_002162155.2 Triticum dicoccoides
CTCCTCAACAATACCACATCTAATCATGCCAGTTTGTAATTCCTGATAATATTCTTCTACAGAATTTTTTCCTTGTCTTAAACGCTGCAATTTTTGAAGCAATTCACGTTGATAATATGGTGGAACCCAACGCGTACGCATAGCAGTTTTCAAAGCAGCCCAAGTAGTTGGAATAGGATATAATCTACAATGTTCAGACCACCATACACATGCAAAACTAGTGAAAGCACAAACAGCAGCAGCAACTCGTCTCTCCTCAGGATATTGTAAACATGTAAATCGTTGTTCAGTTTCTAACTCCCAAGTAAGATATATATCAGGAACATATCTACCCTCAAATGGTGGAATATTCAATTTCAGTTTAGGAATATGGACATCATCTCGTACCTGAGGTGGTGGTGGTGCAGGCCTACCATTACGAATATATACCTGAGGTCGACCTGCTGGTGGTGGTGCTGGTAGCTGCTCGTAGATCTGATTTTGATCAACCTCATCCTCATAATCGCCCGCATACTCATCATCCTCCTGGGTACCAGCAACAGCAGTAGCAGGAGCCACAGAAGTATCAACAGCAGCACCAACAGTTTGGCCAAACGCAAGAGGAACACGGCTCGCTCGGCGAAGGTCTATTTCGCGACGTGGAGGTAGTCGTTGTTGTTGTTGTTGGAGAGGTGCGTTAGGTGCAGCGGGTGGTGGTGGTGGAAGACGCGCGAGCAATTCATTAAATCTGTTATCGAGCTTTGTTTCGAACGTCTTCGCAAGGCCAGTGATCTTCTCCATGGCCTCTTCAAAATTGTTCAGCACATCTTGCACCTGTTCAGTCATCATTTGCTGAAACTTATCATGAAGCTCCTTGTTCGATAAATTCTCCCAGTCAATCTCGTCGGCTTGTGATCCTGGCATGGTTAGCAGCAATAGAAACACACAAGAATATGATCCTACAGACTACGAACAAGTGGTGGTGGTGGGTGTCACAAATCCGTCAAGCAAAACTCAAATTCTTACCAGTTCTTACCCAGCAACAGGCGGTGATCGGCAACCGTTGTAGTCAAAACTCTCAAAGCTTGGATAGAGCGATTACCAGGGAGAGTCAAACGCACGACGTAGATGTATGTGGAGCTGGGAAGGCTTATAATATGGTAGCAAAAAGGGTCAGCAATAATCAATTCAGAGATGCAAAGTTGAATAAACGCTCAACGACGGTACTGTGCTGGTCCT
>NW_021299664.1:0-887 GCF_002162155.2 Triticum dicoccoides
CCCCGATGAATCAGACCTGACTCAACTCTAAGCAGTAGCAGGCATGACAAACAACCATGAATGAGTAGGCACAACAGGGCTCAAACAACTCCTACTCATGCTAGTGGGTTTCATCTAATTACTGTGGAATGACAGGTCATGCAGAGGATAAAGGGGTTCAGCTACCGCAGCAAGTAACAGATGAATCGATGTTGTCCTAATGCAGTAAAAGAGAGCAGGAGCGAGAGAGTAGGATTGTATCGGAATGAACAAGGGGGTTTTGCTTGCCTGGCACTTCTGAAGATAACATTGAGTCTTCATCAGTGTCAACGATCACATCATCGGTATCATGTCTATCGAGAGGGGACAAATACCGGCAACACAGAAGGGAACACAATCAATGCAATGCACAATATGATGCATGATCATGACATGGCAAAATGAATGTGTTTTGAGCTAATGCAACTAGCAACAGATTAAATGAAGTTGGTTTGGATACAAGATTCAAATTTAAACTCCATATGTGATTATTCAAATGCCATTTAATTGATTTGTGCTAAACAGCAGCTATAAGTTTTTCTAACATGCATGAAAATGGTACAGATGGATTCCTTGAATTTTTCTGATAATTTTTCATATATAAATTATTTAATTTGGAGTTACGGTTAATTTTCTATGAATTATTGAAGTTTATACAATTTTCTGGAATTTCCTGATTATTAATAAATCCAGTAATTGAATTAATGCGCCAGCCTGACGTCATAGTGACGTCAGCAGGTCAACGGGCTGGTCCGGGTCAAACCTGACGTGTGGGACCCACACGTCAGTGACAGGGGGTTAACAGGGGTTTATTTAGTTTAATTAAAAGGTTAGGGGGGGGGTCGGGCCCACTGGTCAGCGTCAGGGGG
>NW_021299665.1:0-1925 GCF_002162155.2 Triticum dicoccoides
TAGGGTAATCACGGTACTCCTCGGGGGCAGAACCTGTCGCAAAGGACATCGATACACAACCATCACCAAACAATGTGCAACAATATGATGCATGCATGAAACATGGCAATATGAGTGTGTTGGGCTAATGCAACTAAGAACAGAGGGGTTTGAACAAATTTGAATCAAGGATTCAAATTTTAAGTTCAAATATGGTCTTTTAAAGTGCTTTTCCTTGTTCTGCTTAAAACATCAATTTAACTTGTTTGATCATGCATGAAAATAGTACAGATGGGTAGATTGGATTTTTCTGATCATTTTTCATATATAATTTGTCCAATTTGGAGTTACAGAATAAAAGTTATGAATTTTTGAAGTTTAAATAATATTCTGGAATTTCCTGATTTAAATTAAGTCCAGAAATATAATTATTGCGCCAGCATGACGTCAGCATGACGTCAGTGGTCAACTGCGGCTGGCTGAGGTCAAACCTGACGTGTGGGGCCCACACGTCAGTGACAGGGGGGGTTAAACAGGATTAAATTAATCCTAATTAGGGATTAGTGGCGCTGGGGCCCACTGTCAGTGTCAGGGGGGGTTGACTAACAGTAGTTTAGCGCTAATCTAACCACCTGGCCGACAGGGCCCACGCGTCAGTGACCCTGGGAGGTCAAACCTCAGGTCGGACAAGTCAAACCCCACCGGCGACTTGACGCCGGCGAGGTCCGAGACGGCGGCGAAAGTGCTTTTTGCCATTCCGGCAACCAAATGGACGGCGGAAGGCATCTACGTGTTGCTGAGGTTGAGCTGCGACTATTGGTGGTGGTGGTTGGGCTCGGGGTGGCCGGAGTTGACGGCGGCGAGCTCGGCTGCGGCGGCCGGAGTTCGGGTGCGGTCGGAATCGGCGTTGCAGGGCGTTGGAAGAGGTGTTGGTGCGTGCTACGTGCTCCTGGTGAGGTGTGGAGCACGATGGTGTGCTCGGTTGGGCGCTACGGCGACCGTGGCCACGACGGCGACATCGCCGGCGGCGTGGAGCTCTCGGCCAAGGTGGGGCTAGGGCCTAGAGGTCGAAAGAGACCAGGGGAGAAGGGGGAAACGATCCGGGGGCTCACCGCGGTTGCAGTGGCCGTCGAAGCGGGCTCGGGGACGCGCCGGAGACGACGAATTCGACGGCGACGATGATCGGAGCCCGAAGAGGGGAACGGCGACGTGGCGGCGATGCAGGGCTTCCGGGGAGCTGTGGAGCGGTGGGGAGGAAGAGGGGGTCGTGGCGGAGCTTCTGAGCTAGTCGGGGGAGCGAGGGGTGGCCGGAGACGACTGCTGTGGCGAACGGCGGCGACGGTGGTGTTCGGCCATGTGAGAGAGAGAGCGAGGGAGAGGAGAGGAGAGCCGGGGGAGAGGGAGAGAGAGCAAGGGGAGAGGCGTGGCGTCGTCCAGGGCATCGAGCGAGGAGGGGAGGGCAGGCAAGCAGGCGAGTAGGTGGCGTGGCGCGGTGGCGCGCGCGCGCGCCGGCCACACTCCCCTCCCTCTGTCGGGACGAAGACGACAGAGGAGGGAGGTGGGCTGGGCCGGCTGCTGGCTGGGCCAGCCAGCTGGCTGGGCCGCACAGTGGAGGAGCCCAGGTAAGCTCCTCCTGTTATATATTTTTCTGTTTTTTTAATTTCTGACATTTGTTTTGATTTAAATAATATATTAAATCATTTATTTAACTTATGCCAATTTTTGCAGGAGCTATTTATATTATTCCAGAGCTCTTTTATAATTGGCATAATATTTGGGCATATATTAATATATATAATTAATATATTTCCAATGCAAATATTTATGCATTAATTCCAAATGCCCAAAATAAATGTCCATGAGCCACTAAAAATATTGGTTTGATTTTTATCTCTGTCCAATATTTTCAGAGAGCAACATGAGCATTTTCTTGGACCCTTTTGGAG
>NW_021299666.1:0-1336 GCF_002162155.2 Triticum dicoccoides
TTGATGTTCCTTCCTGACTTCTACCTCTGCTGATTTCAGCATAGCAAATACTTCAGGAATGGTCTTTTCCATCCCCTGCATATTGAAGTTCATCACAAAGCTCTTGTAGCTTGGTGGAAGCGACTGGAGGATTCTGTCAATGACCGCATCATCCGGGAGATTAACTCCCAGCTGAGTCAAGCGGTTATGCAACCCAGACATAGTGAGTATGTGCTCACTGACAGAACTGTTTTCCTCCATCTTACAGCTGAAGAATTTGTCAGAGACTTCATATCTCTCGACCCGGGCATGAGCTTGGAAAACCATTTTCAGCTCTTCGAACATCTCATATGCTCCATGTCTCTCAAAACGCTTTTGGAGCCCCGGCTCTAGGCTGTAAAGCATGCCGCACTGAACGAGGGAGTAGTCATCGGAACGTGCCTGCCAAGCGTTCATAACATCTGGTTCTGCAGGGAGAACGGGTGCGTCACCAAGCGGTGCTTGTAGGACATAATCTTCTTGGCAGCTATGAGGATGATCCTCAGGTTCCGGACCCAGTCCGTATAGTTGCTGCCATCGTCTTTCAGCTTGGTTTTCTCTAGGAACGCGTTGAAGTTGAGGACTACGTTGGCCATTTAATCTACAAGACATATTTTAAAATATTTAGACTAAGTTCATGATAATTAAGTTCAACTAATCAAACTATTAATGAACTCCCACTTAGATTAGACATCCCTCTAGTCATCTAAGTATTACATGATCCGAGTTAAACTAGACCGTGTCCGATCATCACGTGAGACGGACTAGTCAACACCGTACTATTAAGTGGGGTCCAAACACTACTAGGGAAAATCTTCTACACAGCATCTTAGGAGTAGCGCTGGACAAAATCATGTGCTACTGCTACTTAGTAGCAGCGCGCTGCTATAATTTTAGCAGTAGCGCGTACTAGCAAAAAGCGCTGCTGCTATGTTTGAACTCGGCGCACATGGCTAGCCCCACTTAGCAGTAGCGCGTATCGCCGCCCAGCGCTACTGCTATTCTCCTTAGGTGTAGCACTTTTCTCGAACCCACGCTACTACTAACCCTACCTTATCCTCCCCACGCGGCCGACCCTCTCACTCACTCTCCCTCTCAGTCACTCTCGCCCGCGCCGATACCCGTCGTCCGCCACCGCCGCCGTCTTCCGTCCGCCACTGAGGTACTCCCTCCATACCTCCTTCCCTCCCTCCTCCTCCCACCATGCCCTCCTTCCTCCTCCTCCCACCGCACCCACCTTCCTCCGCCTCCGGCCGCCCCCTCCTCCCTCCTCCTCCGGCCGCCCCTCCTCCCTCCTCCCTCCTCCGTCGGCAGCCCT
>NW_021299667.1:0-1335 GCF_002162155.2 Triticum dicoccoides
CCAAATCAGTGAGTAATAGTCCATGAGACGGGCCAGAATCGGCCAAAACTGGGATTGTTGATGACTGAGATGTAAGCTCACCTTGGGGTTCAACTATCATGGAAATCGCATTGGGACCCCAAAACGGTGAGTAATTGTCGACGTAACGGGCCAGAATCGATCAAAATGTGAGTGTTTATGACCGACACGTAAATGCATCCCGGGATTCGTTAATCGTGGAAATCACTTCGGGACCCCAAAACAGTGAGTAATAGCCCATGAAATGGCCCAGAATCGGCGAAAACAATGAGTGTTGATGACCGACATGTAAGCGCACCTTGGGGTTCGACAACCATGGAAATCGCTTTGGGACCCGAAAACGGTGAGTAATAGTCCACGAAATGGGTCAGAATTGGCCAAAACTGTGAGTGTTGATGACGAACACGTAAATGCACCCCGGGGATCGTCAATCATGGAAATCGCTCTGGCACCCCAAAACAATGAGTAGTAGTGCTTGAAACGGACAAGAATCGGCCAAAATCGTGAATTTTGATGACCGACACGTAAACGCACCCCGGGGTTCGTCAATCGTGGAAATCACTCCGGGACCCCAAACCTAAGTTTTAGTCCAATAAACGGGCCAGAATCAGCCCAAAATACGATTATTGATGACAGACACGTAAGCGCACCTTGGGGTTCAACAACCATTGAAATCGGTTTGGGACCTGAAAACGGTGAGTAATAGTCCATGAAACGGTCCAGAATCGACAAAAACAGCGAGTGTTGACGACTCGCACGTAAACGCACCCCGGGGTTCGGCAATCATGGAAAACACTTCGGGACCCCAAAAGTGAGTAATAGTCCAAGAAAAGGGTCTGAATCGGCCCAAACAGCGAGTCTTGACGACCATCATGTAAAGCACACCTTGGGTTCGACAACCATGGAAATAGCTTTGGGACCCCAAAACGGTGATTATCAATGAACGATACATAAACGCACCTAGGGGTTCATCAATCAAGGAAATCGCTAAGGCACCCCAAATCAGTTAGTAATAGTCCATGAAATGGGCCAGAATCGGCCAAAACTGGGATTGTTGATAACTGACACGTAAGCTCACCTTGGGGTTCAACTATCATGGAAATCGCTTTGGGACCCCAAAACGGTCAGTAATTGTCAACGAAACGGGCCAGAATCGACAAAAATTAAAGTGTTGATGATCGACAAGTAAACACACCCCGGGGTTCGCTAATCATGGAAATCACTCCAGGATCCCAAAACAGTGAGTAATAGTCCATGAAACAGGCCAGAATCGGCAAAAACTGTGATTGTTGATGATCGACACGTAAATGCATCCCG
>NW_021299668.1:0-2202 GCF_002162155.2 Triticum dicoccoides
AGAGAACCACAATTGATAGCACCGTGCTCCCAACTTCAGTCCAAATTTACACATACGTGGCTGGCATGAACTAAGAAACTCTGACACTATGGAAAGTGTAAGAAGAGGATTTGGTTATATTTTTTGCAGGTGCATCAGAGAGATCAAAAAATGGAAATTACAATCTCAGCGACTATTGGCAGAGGCACATGGAATCAATCTAGCGGGACATTGGCAAATACAGTAAGAAGCATTCCGACGAACTTCTGTAATACCACTGCATCAAAGACAGGTTCAGGTGTTCCATATTCGGATCCGGATTCGCTGATAATTGTGATGCTCACGTAGCAGCCAAGTTAGCAGAGTCTCAGGATTTATTTCCCCAACAACGTTCTAGGATTAGCTGCTATAATGTTCAGCATAAAAAATGGCGCTGTCCCCTGATTCAGATCATTGCAGACATTACTCATCAGGGATACGTCATTACCCATGTAAACTGCAGATAAATGAATGAATGTTAGGCGCCTCGTACGCCTTTGTCTCGTTCAAAAAGAAAAAGGCTGTAATCAATTATAAAGTTGTAAACTGTGGTCAACTTGCTGTAAAAAAACAGCAAATTCTATCTGTAATTTGCACAGTAGGTGATTTTTCAGGCAATTTATTGGTAGCAACGCCAAAAGAAGCCAAAGATGGACCGAAGAGTAGCAACCGAGGTCCATTTGCTGACAGAAGGGATGGGAAAAAATTCTATGAGACCAGGTCTCACGGATTAGCAGGTGAGACTCATCCTGATGAATGATACGTGACATTCATAAATATGGAGCACGGATATATACATTGTTCGAGGAAAGTAAAGCAGTCAGTTCGTTTGACAGAGAAATTAGACTGATCGATACAAATATGGATTTTTACAATATACTCCCTCTGTAAACTAATATAAGAGCGTTTAGATTACTAAAATAGTGATCTAAACACTCTTATATTAGTTTACGGAGGGAGTATGATTTACTGGCAAACTAAATTACTGTAACCGGCGACCCGCGTGAGCTTTGTGGCATCAAGTAGTAGCTGGACCGGCGTTCGATCAGCTGCAGGTCGGCGGTGAGCTCGACGGCCTTGAAGGAGGCGACGCTGCATGGATTCTCCTCGTTGGTCTGATTCGTCACCGAAACGCAAAACCTGCCGCCCCCAAAGTAGGTCACCTGGGGGAGGAAGGAGCACCTTTTATATCCGGCGGCCCACCCGATGGTGGGCAATGCCTCAGGCCAGGACCTGAGGACCGTCGGCGGCCTGGCGTCCATGTCGACAGCGCAGAATTGGTGATCCCTCATAGAACAGATGCCGAAGAGCAGCCGTCGGCCGCTGCCCAGAAAATCAGGCACCAGGACGGCCCGGCCCAGGACGGGCAGCATCCAGGCGCCCTCCTTGCGCCACCGCTGGCGCGCCGTGTCGAAGGAATAGGTACCCTGGAGGCGCAGCGAGATCCAGACGCGCGCGCCCGCGACGAAGTAGGCCCGGACGTCCTCCCTCTGGCCACGAGGGAGGCCGGGCGGGTCAGGAACGGCGCTCCAGGCCCAGCGGCCGCCGCCGCCGCCGCCGCCGGGGAGGAGCTGCTGCTGCAGAACCTCGAACCAGGGCCCCCCTTGGGGACGTCCAGGCGCGAGTAGGCGGACATGGCGAAGAACGTGCGGTCGCCGACCGGGACAAGGAACAGGTAGTACTTGACGGAGCGCATCTCCGGCCCGGGCGAGACGCCGCCGGCGGCAGCATCGTAGATCAGGGTCCGGCCGCAACCGGCGTAGTTAGCGGCGACGATGACGTCACCAGAGGCCGAGGCGGCGAACGTCATGCGCTCAAAGTTATCGACTTGTTTCAAGCACGCGACGGCCTCGGGCTGGGCATGCGGTTCCTCTTCCTCCGGCGGCTCCGGCTGGGAGGGGGAACAGGAGAAGAGATGCTTCAGATTGATTTTGAAGACGAGGTTGCCTACCTCGATGGGGTCTTGCGCCACCACAAAAACTCGAGTGCGGTGGCGCAGCTGCCCGGCAGAAATCGACCGTTTACATGAATAAATTGTTATTCCGTTTACATGAATAAAACCTTCTATGGTCATACACCCAATGTTGATGGTTTATTAAATCTTGATCGTGGTAATACACATATTCATAATATTCATGCCAAAAGATGCAAAGTTGATAATGATAGTGCAACCTATTTGTGGCA
>NW_021299669.1:0-1281 GCF_002162155.2 Triticum dicoccoides
CAAAAATGGTGGCATAACCACTCAGAAGCACAATATCAAGGTTTCGAGATCAACAATTAACATACGGAAGTAGTAGGAACTGAACTGAGACTTAAATCCAACAATCTTATAAGTCCACTGATTAGTAACACGTGATCCTAATAGAAAGAAGAGATAGCCTAGTTCTTAATCCCCGTAGAAGAGAAGATGATGACTCAGATCAGAAGGCCATGAGGTATAAGGAGTAAAAAGAGCCTTACGTTCCATCCCACAATCAATTCCCTTATATAACTAAAGAATTTCTAGACTCAACTTCGACCAGTTTGGCTTGGTAATCCTACAGGCAGTCAAGCTCTGATACCAACGCTGTCAGGACCCCGACTCGATGCCACATCGATCTAGCATGTAACACCTCATATCACTTTGCGGCCTCACGCATGGTATTCCCACGGGTGTCGCCTTACCTTTGCCCGGGACCGTTTGCGCCTTTTGGCACACGTATATGACAGTGTCGCTAGCATCCACATGATAAGGAGCCCGGGCTGACATGGCTAGTCGTAAACCCAAAGTGGCACAGACTTACAGGGACAGGCATCCATGACCCAGCATCGAACGTGTCGGTCATCAGCGAGTGAATCTAGGCTGTAGCACTGGGCTAACAGGACTCCGGTAAACCGGGCTGTAGCGGGCTAACAGGACTCCGGTATTCATCGCGTGACATTTCCCCGAAGGGACAGACACAGGAACGAAGAAGGACACATGCCGGCCAGCCTAAGTGTTTCGGAGCAGTAGCAAGCTACCATGGCTCGGTGGAAACACTAGGAGAGATTTCCCCGTAAGAGAGGCTACTAAAGATAAACAACTAGATGGTCAGATCCCACACATACCAAGCATTTCAATAACATACACACAATATGCTCGATATGTGCAAATACAACATGGCATCACAACATGACTCTACAACTCAAGTATTTTAATCAATAGGCTCCGGGGAGCGAGATATTACAAACATGGGTCTCATGACCCAACAATCAGAGCATACAAATCAAAGCACACGCGGAAGCTATCATGTCTGAGTACAGACATCTATAAATGAAAAAGGCTGAGAAGCCTGACTATCTATCAGATCCTGCCGAGGGCACAAGATCGTAGCTGAGGTATCAAGCTAAACGTCGAAGTCCACGTGGAACTACTAGCGAGACCGAAGTCTCTCTGCAAAAACATAAAATAGGCAAACGTGAGTACAAATGTACCCAGCAAGACTTACATCAGAACTATCTACATATGCATCATTATCAACAA
>NW_021299670.1:0-664 GCF_002162155.2 Triticum dicoccoides
AATTTGAAAACTAATGGCACTAACAGAAAGTTTATAATTTTTCTAAAACTAAAACCAAAAAGAATAAAAAAATAAAGCAAAAACAAAAGAAAATGAATAATGTAGAAAACAAAACAAAAAACTGGGAAAAAATAGCAACAATAAGTATTTTGTTGTAAGTAGAAACAAAATAAAATAAATAAAGCAACAAGGAAAACAAAAAAACAAAAAAACAAAAAAAAAGTGTTTTCAAATTTGAAAACTAATGGCATTAACAAAAAGTTTATAATTTAGTTAAGCATAAAGAATTAAGAAATAAAGCAAAAGACAAAAGAAAATAAAATAAAGCAACAAAAAACCAAAAAATGCCACCTACTGGGCCCCCACGGCCTGAATACGACTAGAAACCCATCCAAGGGCTAGGATTCAGGCCTGCAGGAGGCCCAGTAGGCCCACAGGCATAGCAGTGACAATTAGGCCCGTAAACTTGCAATGGAGAGAAGCTCGAGAGGGGTGCAGCAGTGGGGCTTATAAACCACTACGCACCCCTCTCAACTAGCGAGGTGGGACTAAACTTTCGACGCAGCAGCCACACAAGGCCTTTGGTCCCGGTTGGTGGCACCAACCGGGACTAAAGGGGGGCATTGGTCACGGTTGGTGACACGAACCGTGACCAATGCCCCCC
>NW_021299671.1:0-756 GCF_002162155.2 Triticum dicoccoides
TGGCTCGGCGAGGAAGTAGAGGGGGTCGCGGCGGAGCTCGGGGGCTCTACGGAGGGGCGAGGGGACGGCGGGGAGCGCGTCGGTGGCGAGCTGCGGCGGCGGTGGTGCTTCGGGTGAGAGGGAGAGAGAGCAGGGGAAGAGGAGGAGGGCGAGGGAGAGTGAGAGCGGTGCGGCAGCTGCGTGGCTTCGTCCGGGGCGTTCCAGGCGACGAGGAGGAAGCAGGAGGTGGCCAGCAGGGGGGAGAGGTGGCGCGCGCGCGTGCCGGCGAGCGTCGGGCACACGCCCGTCCTCCTGGCAGAGGAGGAAGGCAACAGGGGAGGGGGGGGCCAGGCGGGCTGGGCCGCCTCCTGGCTGGGCCGGCCTGCTGCTGCTGGGCTGCGCAGGGGAGGGGAGGCCCAGGTAAGCCCCTCCTTCTTTTATTTTTGTTTTCTAATTTTTCTGACATTTGTTTTGATTTAATAAATATATTAAATCATTTAATTTTATTATGCCAATTTTTGCAGGAGCTGGATATATTATTCCAGAGCTCTTTTATAAATGGCATAATTTTTGGACCACATTTCATATATATAGAAATATATTTCCAATGCAAATATTTATCGAATTAATCCAAATGGCCAAAATAAATGTCCATGAGCTCCTAAAAATATTGTTTTGATTTTTATCTCTGTCCAATATTTTCAGAGGGCAACATGAGCATTTTCTTGGACCCTTTTGGAGAAATTTTTATTTGGGTCATTTTCAAAAATGATTCTG
>NW_021299672.1:0-913 GCF_002162155.2 Triticum dicoccoides
ATATTTAGTTTAAAAAACAGATGATGTATATTTGGTGTAAAACTATGCTCTAACAGATAATGTATAATAGATGATGTAAAACTAGTTCGGCGGCATAGCGGCGGCGGATCGAGACGAGCGGCGGCAACCGAGCTTGTGCACGAACGGTGGCGGCCGAGCTTGAGGCTGAGCGGCGGGGCGGCAACCGAGTTTGGAGATGAACGGCGGGGCGGCGGACGAGCTTGGAGATGAACGGCGGGGCGGCGGACGAGCTTGGAGACGAACGGTGGGGCGGCGGACGAGCTTTGAGACGAGCGACGAGGCGGCTAGTGAGCTTGAGGACAAGTGGCGGGGCGACGACTGAGCTTTAGGACGAGCGGCGGGGCGGCTAGTGAGCTTGAGGACGAGTGGCGGGGCGACGGCCCAGCTTGAGGACGAGCAGCGGGATGATGACCAAGCTTGAGGATGAGCGGCGCGCGGCGGCAGACTGGCGAGATGGCGGCAATTTGGGGTGATTAGGCGCCTTTAGTCCCGGTTCTGGAACCGGGACAAAACAAATGGGACTAAAGCCCAAAACATTTAGTCCCAATTTGCTTATGAACCGGGACAAAAGGGGCTCCACGTGGCCGCTGCGGGGCGCCCAGGCAGAAGGACCTTTATTCCCGGTTGGTAACTGAAGGAAATATGCTCTAGAGGCAATAATAAAGTTGTTATTTATATTTCCTTATATCATGATAAATGTTTATTATTCATGCTAGAATTGTATTAACCATCATCGGTGGCAAATGAGTATTTTCGTTAATTATTAGGTCGCCCCCTCCCCCTTCCCAGCCCACCGCTTGCCTCTCTTAGAGCATCTTCAATAGATTATATATATATTTGGAAATGTAAAAGTAGATGTTGTACAATTTACATTATTGAAAATGAAAAAAAA
>NW_021299673.1:0-964 GCF_002162155.2 Triticum dicoccoides
CAGCACTGTGCTGGCCCGTGCCAGCCAGCTGCTTCCCCTCGCCAGAGCAGGCAGGGAGGTGAGCATGGCGCGCCCGAGCTCGCCACGCACCACCCAGCCTCTCTGCATCGCCCTGGTCGCCGTTGCGCCGCGTGGATCGTCTTCTGGTCGTCGCCCCGACCTCGCCGACACCCCATTCACTCTCCCCCGGCTCTCCCTCACTCTCTCTCTCTCACGGCCGAAGCTCACCGTCGCCGCCGTTCGCCTTAGCCACCGTCTCCGACCACCCCTCGCTTCCCCGACCAGCTCAGAAGCTCCGCCTCGACTCCTTCTTCCTCCCCACCGCTCCACGGGTCCCCGGAAGCCCTGCATCGCCGCCACGTCGCCGTTCCCCCCTTCGGACTCCGACCACCGTCGCCGTCAAATTTGTCGTCTCCGACGCGTCCCCGAGCCCGCTTCGACGCCCACTGCAACCGCGGTGAGCTACGCCACCGTTTCCCC
The DNA here is from genome assembly GCF_002162155.2 of Triticum dicoccoides. Lineage (NCBI taxonomy): Eukaryota > Viridiplantae > Streptophyta > Magnoliopsida > Poales > Poaceae > Triticum > Triticum dicoccoides. The sequence continues at coordinate 481 of NW_021299673.1, forward strand.
CTTCTCCCCTGCTCTCTCCCGACCCCTAGGCCCTAGCCCCACCGCGGCCGAAAGCTTCACGCCGCCGACGATGTCGCCGTCGTGGCCACGATCGCCGTAGCGCCCAACCGAGCACGCCATCGTGCTCCACATCTCACTAGGAGCACGTAGCACGCTCCAACACCCCCCCTAACACCCTGCAACACCGTTCCCGTGCACGACCGAACCCCGGCCGCCGCAGCCGAGCTCGCCGCCGTCGACTCCGGCCACCCCGACCCCAACGGACTCCGCCAAGAGCCGCGGGTCGTCCTCAGCTTCACTCCGGTGGCCTCCGCGGTTCATTTGGTGGCCGAAACGACCAAAACCACTATCGCCGCCGCACTGATGGTCGCCGCCGGCCAGAACTCCGGCGAGCTGACATGGCCTAGTTAATTAGCCACTAAACCACCACCTACTGACGCTGACAAGTGGGCCCCAGGGCTTAGTCAAAGCTAACCAGCCCGGG
>NW_021299674.1:0-1532 GCF_002162155.2 Triticum dicoccoides
TAAGTGGGAGTTCATAATTTGATTAGAACTTTATTATCATGAACTTAGTCTAAAACCTTTGCAAATATGTCTTGTAGATCAATGGCCAACGCTAATGTCAACATGAACTTCAACGCGTTCCTAGAGAAAACCAAGCTGAAAGATGATGGCAGCAACTATACGGACTGGGTCCGGAACCTGAGGATCATCCTCATAGCTGCCAGGAAACAATATGTCCTAGAAGGACCGCTAGGTGACGCTCCCGTCCCAGAGAACCAAGACATTATGAATGCTTGGCAGTCTCGTGCTGATGATTACTCCCTCGTTCAGTGCGGCATGCTTTACAGCTTAGAACCGGGGCTCCAAAAGCGTTTTGAGCACCACGGAGCATATGAGATGTTCGAAGAGCTGAAACTAGTTTTTCAAGCTCATGCCCGGGTCGAGAGATATGATGTATCCGACAAGTTCTACGGTTGTAAGATGGAGGAAAACAGTTCTGTCAGTGAGCACATCCTGAAGATGTCTGGGTTGCACAACCGTATGACCCAGCTGAACATTAACCTCCCAGATGAGGCGGTCATTGACAGAATCCTCCAGTCGCTCCCACCAAGCTACAAGAGCTTTGTGATGAACTACAACATGCAGGGGATGGAAAAGACCATTCATGAAGTGTTCTCGATGCTGAAGTCAGCAGAGGCTGAAATCAAGAAAGAACATCAAGTGTTGATGGTCAATAAGACCACTAAGTTCAAGAAGGGCAAGGGTAAGAAGAACTTCAAGAAGGACGGCAAAGATGTTGCCGCGCCTGGTAAGCCAGTTACCGGGAAGAAGTCAAAGAATGGACCTAAGCCTGAGACTGAGTGCTTTTATTGCAAGGGGAAGGGTCACTGGAAGCGGAACTGCCCCAAATACTTAGCGGATAAGAAGGCCGGCAACACCAAAGGTATATTTGATATACATGTGATTGATGTGTACCTTACCAGTACTCGTAGTAACTCCTGGGTATTTGATACCGGTGCCGTTGCTCATATTTGTAACTCACAGCAGGAGCTGCGGAATAAACAGAGACTGGCGAAGGACGAGGTGACGATGCGCGTCGAGAATGGTTCCAGAGTCGATGTGATCGCCGTCGGCACGCTACCTCTACATTTACCTACGGGATTAGTTTTGAACCTTAATAATTGTTATTTAGTGCCAAGTTTGAGCATGAACATTGTATCTGGATCTCGTTTAATACGAGATGGCTACTCATTTAAGTCTGAGAATAATGGTTGTTCGATTTATATGAGAGATATGTTTTATGGTCATGCTCCGATGGTCAATGGTTTATTCTTAATGAATCTCGAGCGTAATATTACACATGTTCATAGTGTAGATGCCAAAAGATTTAAAGTTGATAACGATAGTCCCACATACTTGTGGCACTGCCGCCTTGGTCACATTGGTGTCAAGCGCATGAAGAAGCTCCATGCCGATGGACTTTTAGAGTCTCTTGATTATGAATCGTTTGACACGTGCGAACCATGCCTTTTGGGCAAAATGACCAAGACTCC
>NW_021299675.1:0-1785 GCF_002162155.2 Triticum dicoccoides
GTGTTCAGGGTGCCATTCCGCGTCTGTGGGAGGTGGTGGTGGTCGCCGGCGAGTACCACGTCGGTGGTGACGCTTGCTCCGGCGGACGGCGGTTCGGGTGGTCGTGGATCTCGCCGGAGAGAGCTGCGAGGCCAAAATTGAGCTGGGGGTTATCTTACTAGAGGTGGTACGAGGCTACGGTCGAAACTAGGGCGGCGGAGGGGTTCTCACCGGAGAGAACGAAGCCGGAGCCCGAGGCAGACGGAGATGGCCGGAGTCGAGGAGGAAAGGCCCCTCGAGGCTCGTTCAGTGGCCGGGCGGGGTCTGGTGTGGTGGTGGAGTCGTGCGGAGGCGAGCGCAAGCTCGGGGTGCTATATATAGCCGCCCCGAGGCGGTTGCCGAGAACGGGGTTCTCCGGCGAGGTGATTACGGTGGCGCAGTGGTTGCACGGGGGGGTTCGGAGGTTGAGCTTCGTCGTGGATGTCCCCTGGTTTCGTTTAGATGCTGACCGCGCTGTAGTTTGGTCGCTTAGGGGGAGTTCGACGGAACGGGGTGGCGCGGGCCCGTCGGCGGCAGAGAGCGCGCTCTGTGCGTGCCGCGCCACGGCGACGGTGCTGCATGCGTGCGCTGGCAAGGAGGTGGCCACGCGGAGCCACCAGGACGCTTGGGCGGCGCCGAACGGCGTTGTGCCGCCGTTCTGCTTCCTGTCGGCCGCTACGGCGCTACGGCCGCCGCAAGACACGCCGGCGCAGGCGGGCCAGGGCGCCACCGACGCCAGGAAGGCGCCAAGCACGTGTGAGAGGCTCCGGACAAGCAAGCCTGGCCGTGAGCTACGTGCTAAGCGCACTGTGAGCTCGTGACTGAAGTTACTGACGAAGATCGACACTGAACTTCTGAATTTAACTGAATATGAATAGAACAGTGCATGCAAGGTGTTCGACAGAATGATCCAGGCATGTAGGGATTTTTCCTTGAGCTGGTTTTTGGTGGAGGGGCCTCTCATTTCATCTAGAGGCTGCCTGAATATTTGTGGAATTTTTGGAGAGGTGTAGATATGAATTTCACCAAATTTGGCAAATCTGGTCCAAACTTGCAGTGAGTGAAATTTGAAATATTTGAACAGGAGAAGAGTGGATCAAGATGGTTCTAGGTTGTGGGTACAGAGGACTATCCAGGGGTGTTGAGTTGAGGTCAAAAATCAAAAGCATTAGGGCACTTGCTTTGCAATCCACCTAGGCTCAAAAGGATAGACAGATTTATTTTGGGAGGAGAAATAGTTGGAATAAAATCCAAAAATGGATTTTATTAGTTTGGACAGAATGTTTGGGTTGAACTATAGTGGGAGGAGAGGTTTTGGGAAAATTTCACCATAGGAAGCATGGTGAAATTTTTGAAGGGATCAAAACCAAATAAAAGCCCAAAACTAAAAGGGTTTTCTTTTTTAAAAGAAACTAAATCCAAGAAAAAGGATTTTTGAGAGGGCAACTTAGAAAATGGTTTTTAGGAAGGGTTTAAATGACCTCCTTTCAAACCAAGCAAGGCTCTTCTGAAAAAAACAAACCACCAAATTTTTTTTGAGTGTCACACTTTGGGGTTGTGGCCTCGTGGGGACGAGGCATCAACGTCCCGGTCGGAGAGTAGGAGTGCACGGTGGAAGGATGAGATGCTACCGTCAATCGCTAGGTGCTGGCAGGCGCACGTCTCCATGAACCCATTGCGGGGTAGCGTCTTTGGTATTGTGGCCTCGTGGGGACGAGGCATCGGCCCCTGTGTGCATATTATCTCCAGTTCGGCCTTGACCACAAG
>NW_021299676.1:0-1283 GCF_002162155.2 Triticum dicoccoides
TAGAGTCATGTTGTGATGTTTCGTTGTATTTGCACATATCGAGCATATTGTGTGTATGACTGAAATGCTTGGTATGTGTGGGATCTGACTATCTAGTTGTTTATCTTTAGTAGCCTCTCTTACCGGGAAATGTCTCCTAGTGTTACCGCTGAGCCATGGTAGCTTGCTACTGCTCTGGAACACTTAGGCTGGCCGGCATGTGTCCTTCTTCGTTCCTGTGTCTGTCCCTTCGGGGAAATGTCACGCTTTGAGTACCGGAGTCCTGTTAGCCCGCTACAGCCCGGTTTACCGGAGTCCTGCTAGCCCAGTGCTACAGCCCAGACCCACTTGCTGATGACCGACACGTTCGAAGCTGGGTCATGGATGCCTGTCCCTGTAAGTCTGTGCCACTTTGGGTTTACGACTAGTCATGTCAGCCCGGGCTCTTTATCATATGGATGCTAGCGACACTGTCATATACGTGAGCCAAAAGGCGCAAACGGTCCCGGGCAAAGGTAAGGCGACACCCGTGGGGATACCGTGCGTGAGGCCCCAAAGTGATATGAGGTGTTACCGGCTAGATCGATGTGGCATCGAGTCGGGGTCCTGACAGCGTTGGCATCAGAGCCGGACTGCCTGTAGGTTCTCCAAGCCAAACTGGTCGATGTTGAGTCTAGAAATTCTTTAGTTATATGTAGGGGAATTGTTTGTGGGTTGGAACGTAAGGCTCTTTTTACTCCTTTATCTTATGACATTCTGATCTGAGTCAGTCCATTCTTCCACCGGGGGTTAAGGAATTAGGACCTATTCTCTCTATTAGGATCACGTGTTACTAATCAGTAGTACCTTATAAGTTTGATGGATACAAGCCTAGTTCAGTTCTACTACCACATTATGTTGTTAGAATGGATTCAGAACTTTGATATGATGATGTTGAGGGTGTACGAAATCCTTTGTCAAATGTCTCAAAATCCTTCTTGAGCATTTACAGCTGTTATGCTGCCGAAATTTTGCTAGAAATTCTAATGCCTTTGCATTATGATTGTGCTTTCAGATGGCCACTCGCGACCTCAATCAAGTGGTTCGCCTGACTCGATGCCTAGATGTACCCGGCCATACTGCCAAGTTGGTCAGGGTAATGACTGAGGCTGGATACCGCTGGTATCCTGAGTACACGGTCGAAGAGCAATTTCGGGACTTTAATCAAAGCCAGTATCTCTGCACTGTCAGGATATTTCCATCTTATCCTGGATCCACCGAGCCCCTTCACTGCTCTTATGGACTCGGGGTTACTATTGAGATGG
>NW_021299677.1:0-897 GCF_002162155.2 Triticum dicoccoides
CGGAAGAACAACTCATATTCGCCTTGTCACAGGGCGCCGAGCACAACCTGATGACCTATGAGGCGTACGATATCAACGGCTACACATTCTACACCGAGGGCAAGGACATGAAGAGCGATGGTTATCAGAACTCCGGGGTAACGATGGAATCCTACACCGGTAACGACAAGGACAGATACTACGGAAGGATCGAGGAGATCTGGGAGCTGAGCTACGCTGGAGAGAAGGTCCCGATGTTCCGTGTCAGATGGGCCAAGAACGTCATAAAAGAAGACCGGTATTTCACCACCATGGTTATACCCGAAGCCAAATCCAAGACCGCGGGCGCAAATGTCACCGCGAAAAATGAGCCATGGGTACTGGCTTCCCAAGTGGACCAATGCTTCTTCATTACCGACCCGCCAAAGCCCAATCGTGTTGTCGTGAGGAGAGGCAAAAGGAAGATCATCGGAATGGATGGAGTAGCCAATGAGCAAGACTTCGACAAGTACGGCGACCCGAGGATCGAACATGACGACGATGATGAAGTAGCAGCATACACCACAAGAAGAAGCAGGACCACCCTACCTAAAGGACGTCCGTTCCATAAAAGAACTCCATTTGCGAAAAAGAAGGGCAAGAAGATTGTGAACAGATAGCTAGCTAAGATCGATTGTATTTAAATCGTAGACTTCATTTCTCGATTATATTTCATGGGCACTTTTTGAACTATCATGAATATTTTTTAATTTCATGGACACTCGATCTCGATCCTCCTCCATCTCGATCGCTATCCCACCTCGCCAGATCCGGTCCACCGGCCGCCGCCGCCGACCGCCCGCACCCTCTCGATTCCCCTACTCAACCGCCGCCGCCGACCCCCCGCACCCCTCCCCTACTCAACCGCCGCCGCCGACC
>NW_021299678.1:0-1083 GCF_002162155.2 Triticum dicoccoides
GCCGCCGCCCCCCCTAGTAGATCTCATCTACTAGGGCCGGCGCCCCCCTGGCACCCCTATATATAGTGGGGGAGAGGAGGGACTTCATACACCAGCCCCTGGCGCCTCCACCTCCCCCCGTTACGTCTCTCCCTCGTAGTCTCGGCGAAGCCCTGCTGCTGTGACGCCCTGCATCCACCACCACGCCGTCGTGCTGCTGGATCTTCATCAACCTCTCCTTCCCCCTTGCTGGATCAAGAAGGAGGAGACGTCTCCCGTCCCGTACGTGTGTTGAACGCGGAGGTGCCGTCCGTTCGGCGCTGGTCATCGGTGATTTGGATCACGTCGAGTACGACTACATCATCACCTTGCAAGCTTCCGCACGCGATCTACAAGTGGTATGTAGATGCAAACTCTCTCCCTAGACTCGTTGCTTAGATGAACTCTTAGATGGATCTTGGTGAAACCGTAGGAAAAATTTTAATTTTCTGCAACGTTCCCCAACAGTGGTATCAGAGCTAGGTCTATGCGTAGTTCTCTTTGCACGAGTAGAACACAACTTTGTTGTGGGCGTGGATTTTGTCATCTTACTTGCCTCTACTAGTCTTTTCTTGCTCAACGGTATTGTGGGATGAAGCGGCCCGGACCAACCTTACACGTACACTTACGTGAGACCAGTTCCACCGACTGACATGCACAAGTTGCATAAGGTGGCTGGCGGGTGTCTGTCTCTCCCACCTTAGTTGGAGCGGAATCGATGAACAGGGCCCTTATGAAGGGTAAATAGAAGTTGACAAAATCACGTTGTGGTGATTCGTAGGTAAGAAAACGTTCTTGCTAGAACCCAATTGCAGCCACGTAAAAGATGCAACAACAATTAGAGGACGTCTAACTTGTTTTTGCAGCGATTGATCATGTGATGTGATATGGCCAGAAGTTGTGATGAATGATGAATTGTGATGTATGAGATCATGTTCTTTGTAATAGGATTCACGACTTGCATGTCGATGAGTATGACAACCGGCAGGAGCCATAGGAGTTGTCATTATTTTTTGTATGACCTGCGTGTCATTGAATAACGCCATGTAAACTACTTTACTTTAT
>NW_021299679.1:0-3833 GCF_002162155.2 Triticum dicoccoides
CTGTCTAGTTTGATATAGTCTTTATCATACCTTGCTCCTTCGATCCATCCAGGGAAGGGGTCTTTGTAAGTGCTTGTTACCATGGTGGGTCGGATGATGACAACCGGAAGGTCTCCCCTTTCCTGGCCAATTAATGTCTCCCCGATTGCCTTAGTGAATGCATACACGTTTGGCCATCCAAAACGGCAAGCTCTTCCATAATTAATCAGGAGTTCAGTTAGTATCAAAAGCGAGGTGTCATGCATTACGAATTATACACGCTCATGTGTACAGCATAGGAGTATATGGTGCAATAAATCTCCAACCACCCTTCGTTGTCTTTCTTATATAAAAATGCTGTTTTACTGATATAAATCTTCAATCAATGTATTACGTAGTATATGTCATCATTGTCTCCTTGGTCGGTCTACCCTTTGTTCCACGAGGCATTCCCAGACTTCATCTAACCGCAAGCCCTTCATATATAGCTATAGGCGTGTGTCAAGATAATTGGAGTGCGAGATATAGTTAACCGAGGTAAATCTATCTATCTACTATATAATTAAAACGTAACAAAAATAAAACATTACGTTCTTCCACATAAGATAAATCATATACATCCTTGATCTGTAATACTTTGGAAATGACACAGTAGCGTCTTGAATGACTAAAGCGATTTCAGGTACTGCAGCGTCACGAGTACTTGTTCTAGAGTTAGGCGGGCTACTTAAAATTTCCGTGTAAAATGCATGTACTGTAGCATGTCTAAATCACAAGTACTTTGAAGGTTCAAAAAATTTCACTCGTGGGACAACAAACCATGAATTTGAAAGATTTTGTAAATAATAAAACTTCATGCATATTAAAATATTAAACGAATTTGGAAAAAATCAATAATTTTGCAAAAATGTTCATGAACTTGGGAAAAACTTCATGAATTTTCAAAATTTTCACTGATTTAAAATTCGTTCACCACTTTTTAAAAATTTCATGGAATTGAATTTTTTCTTGAAATTGAAACAACTTCATATTAAAAAAATCATGAAACGTGTGAAAGTACATGAAAATGGCAAAATTCTTTAATTTGAGAGAAGTTCAGGAAATTGATTTTTTTATGAATTTGAGAAAAGTTCAAGACTTGAAAAATTCATAGTTTGAAAATATTTCACAAAAATGAAAAAGGTTTCAATATTTTTTAAGAAGTCCTTAACATTTTAAAGAATTGTAATTTGGATAAAGGTTCAATGATGTTAATTTTCCACAAAACTGAGAAAAGTTTCAAATTTGAAAAAAATCTTGAATTTTTTAAAAGTTCACGATTTTGATAAAAAGGAAAAAGTGATATACGAAAAAAGAACAAAAAAAAGGAAAACTAAGAAACCAAAAGTAGTAGGAAAGGGAAAAAAGAAAAGAAAAAAAGAATTGAAACCCGGAATAACCGTTGCTGAGGTAAATAAATGGGAAAACGCGCTCACAGAAATCAGCATAAAAGGTTCCCAGAACTAGGCGCTTAAAAGCCTACATGGGTTGGCGGATTATGATATGCAAATATTTGGGAGGGGTGTGCGCTGACTTACAGAAATGCCTATAAGTAGCGCATAAGGCACAAAATTATAGGAATCCCTATCTCTTAATGAAACCCAATAACTCAAGCAGAAGGCACAAATTTTTCTTTAAACATGTGGTCTAATGTCATGAAAAAACATTATCATATGGGTGAAACTATCATTTAGAGGACAAATATAGCATTAGGAAAAAATTGATCAATCATTCGTAATGTGCGATGGGTATGAGCTAGAGTATCATAAAAATGATGTAACATGATGTCATGCCAGCAAATATAAGAGCTGGAAGTACAAATCATGTCAAGTATGTGATAATCTGCTTCATGTGCCAAATAATACCACTTGATGAACACACCATACATACACACAATCATAAAAATATGTTGTGTCGAGACTTATAGAGTTGTAATCATTTAGAAAATTTCTATGAGCATGCCCAGATAAAAACACTATGATAGATGTGAGGGCCACAACACATATTTCAAATGTTCGACTTTACTATGAAGGAATATTGTAAATGTAATATTGCACTGGTTATGAAGTTTGTGGGGAATGAAAGATATGTCTAGATTATATTCATTATTGTGATTCCCTAGAAGATATTTAGAAGTTGTACTAACGGCTTTTATTGTCTTATCGCCATTTATAATTTTGTAGGAACATTCACATAGAAAATAATAATCAGAGTTATTTACCATATACACTCAAAATTTAGGATGATGTATATAATCGTATTTAAGCCGAACAAACATGCAGGTCACTAATTCAAGAAAAAGAAGTTAGACCTATATCCAATAATACACTTAAGAAAAATGCAGAAATTTATATCTCTATAGAAATAATATAATATTTTCCAGCACAAACCTTTTAGTAATACATTCATTTTGTCATCTACAGAAGTCCATATCTATAAAATAATGATGAAAAAAAAATCTATGCACTGGACATTGTGTCAAAATCTGTAACGACAAACTATGGCAATACTTGATAAGTCTGGCCGCACAAATGGGTCACGTCACCCTGCTAGTTGCTTGTTACAATAGAAACATTATCAAGCTACTTACGTTGTTCATTAATTTTCTCCATATGGTTAACCTAGAAAATGTGTTTCCCCTATTTATTCTACGTTTGTGACAGCATACGTTGTTATACAAAGAATTCAGCATAAAGGACCAAATTTGATCATTTATGTTACAATTACTTTTAGGCTACAACTTTATTTTTTCAGTAAAATAACCAAAACCATGCAGTTAAAAAAAAAATGTAAGCAGGGTTTAATTGAAAATATAATTGAATTCCCTTTGGTCAAGCCAGAATAGTTCTTTTAAGTTTGTAGTATAAAACTACAACCATCAACTAACTTTATATAAATGTCATTTTCAAACAAATTATTGAGCAAACTTAAATTTGCTAGGTCTTGAAACTACCAAGAATTATAACTAGTGTAGCTTAATTATTATATTTCGCATTGGGAGTCAAAGTACAGTAAATAAAGGTTTCAAAATTTGTTTCAACACAATCTTTTTCCGATGTAAATAAAAGTTTGTTAAGAGAAAATGCCAAAACTATGTCTCTGTTATGTCGAACTTCTTATGAATTTTTTTTACTCTAGTTTCATTTATTGTATAATGTTTTTTGTAGTCCAAACAAGATTCAGAACTTAGGTCTTGGTGCACCCGCTTAAGCATTTAAATTTTCAAAATAGCAAAAAACCGAACAATTTCAAACTTTTCTTTCAGCGAACATGTCAAGTGGTCTACTCATGTATGAAGTTTCACGAAGAAATGATTTGCTTTCTGGGTGAAAAAGCAAAATTGCAACTTGAAAAAACTGCAATAGAATTTATTATATAGGATCAATTTTTTGTTTGCACAGAAGACCTCGGAAGTCATTCCTTAGTGAACTTTACACGTGAGTACAACACTAGACCATGTTCATTAGAATAAAGTTGCAGAACTATGTGACTATTTACAAAAATCATTGTGGGTTCGCATAGAGATAGGTTCCATTGGGCATTTTCCGTCAAGCTGAATTTCAATCATACTTATTTGTTAAGTAATATATTTTTATGTAAAGGTATTAGAATATGGGATAAGACATCCAAATCAATGGCTATTCTTTTCCTAGAGACACAAATTTTACGAGAATTTGTGTAAATATGTAAAAACGAACAAGTACAACCTGAGTTTTAATATAGTGCGTATGGATTATTTTCTAGAAGCCAAATAGTGTAAACTTTCCCACACAAAAAAAAGTGTAAACTTGACCAAATCAATCTAAAATTATCAA
>NW_021299680.1:0-1254 GCF_002162155.2 Triticum dicoccoides
TCCACGGTTTGAACCTTTGGAAGTTGAAAACGGTTTGGACTGGGTTGGATGACGCGCATGTATAGTTCGGTTTGGTCTAGATTCTAAATGAAAATATCTGGATTGGTTTGGTTTTGATGTGTGCCGTGGATTGGACTGGTTTAAGTTTCGATGCCCAACTATTCCCAGGTTTAGATGAACCGGGCATTGCCATTGTCATTGCCATTGCTTTATTACATAGATGATAGAAAATAGATTGATTGGCCATTGCCAGTATAGGTTATCACTATGATTTATTATATGTATGATCTTTGTATTGTACTATGTACAATTCAACTTAGAGTTCAACATGTTCTGTGTAGAATGGAGGAAGCACAATGTGGACGCTGCAACTCACGGTGCCGGACCAGCCTTTCTACTGCCACGTTGTTCGGCATCTACTTCCAGCCTTCTTTTGTTGTTGCAGTGGCAATAATTTATATGAACCTTCTGACAGTACATTCTTTTTTTTGCTATTTGCACTAATGTATTGTGTCTGCTATTTGTTTTTATCTTACACAGATCATACCATGCAATGTGAGATTGGCATTCAATGAGCTCGTCGTAGACACCGTGACCTTCGACGCTCTTGGGGGCCCATACACTATGCAGGTCGAGAAGGGGCGAAAGATAACCCAGATAGGAGGAGATGATTGGGATCGTTTCATCGCCCGCATGCGTCTTACTGGGGGTGAATTGATCAGCTTCTTCTTCAGAAGAGATAGGCCCAGGATTTCTGTTATCTATCTAAATTTCATTCCGGATAGTGAGGATGAAGTTCACGAGGACGAAGATGGTGCTGATTCAGATGATGATGAGAACCCACTTGTTGAATACCTGTATGCCCAAGGACTCAGCCTGGGCGACGAGGAAATCGGCAACCCCTGGGACATGCTTCCGCTACGTGAAGACTACCTAGGGAAGCCATTCGTGACCCGCCTCACAAGGATGAATGTTAAACGGCATATCATGGTATGTTACTTAGTGTGGTAATTACATGATATGCATGCTTAGTTAGTGTAGTACTTCATATGATATGCATGTTGTAGTACTGTGATGAGAGGCCAAGTTTAGAATTCATTTAGTGAAGAATTTTATGACATGCATGTAGTGTAGTAATATGCGATGATATGCTTAGTGTACGGAGTAATCTAATGATATGCCTAATTACTGTAGTAATTTGATGCTTGGCGTATAGTGTAGTGATGTGATGATATATATGCTCAGTGTTGAATC
>NW_021299681.1:0-1345 GCF_002162155.2 Triticum dicoccoides
TGGAGAGGTGGTCCTAGGGCGCTTGGTCGACTGCGTCGCAACCCCCTTGCCACGTTCAGTCGAAGGGTCGTGGGCGAGCTTCGACCGCCTTTCCGAGCGCGGTGGCACGACCTCCTCCTCCTCCTCCTCCTCGTCCTCGGCGTCGTCTTCATCACCGACATCATCATCATCGTCGTCATCGTCCTCTGCGACATCCGAGTCCCATTCCTCCTCTTCCTGGCTCTCGCCTCCGCTCGCCTCGCCCTCCTCAGTCGAAGCTTGCGCCCCATTGGGCATCGAGTACAGCTCGGTGAGGGCCTAGCAGATATCAGGACAATGATCAGTCGACCAGTCGGCAGAGTAAACAGAGTTGAATGCGACAAGAATGCAGTGGAGAGCAGGGCAAGTGTACCTTATCTGGATCGCTGTTGTGGTCGAGTGGAGGAATCCTTCTGGATCCGCGCGGATTGTCCTTGTTTCCGGTGACGGCCGCCATCCATCTTTCCAGAGTGACATCGTCGACTGCTTCTGGATGGACTCTGGTCTCGTCTTCGGTCCCACAGTACAACCACATGCAGTGGCTCCGGAACTGGAGAGGCTGGATGCGACGCCTGAGGAAAACCTCCAAGAGGTCCATGCCTGTCACTCCCTCCCGAACCAACTGCACCACGCGCTCCATCAACATCTTCACATCGGCTCTCTCCTCCGGAATCAGCTTCAGAGGGGAAGGCTTGTTCACTCGGTCCATGGTGAACGGAGGAAGTCCACTCGACTGCCCTGGCGTCGACTGGACCTGGCAGTAGAACCAAGTCGACTTCCAGCCTCTGACGGACTCGGGAAAGGTCATGGGCGGGAAGGTGCTCTTATTCCTCACCTGGATGCCCAAACCCCCACACATTTGGACGACTCGGGTCTTTTCGTCGCCTGGACTCGCCTTCTTCACGGTCTGGGAGCGACACGTGAATATATGCTTGAACAAACCCCAGTGCGGTCGACAGCCCAAGAAACCCTCACACATGGACACGAACGCAGCAAGATAGGCAATGGAGTTTGGGGTAAAATGGTGGAGCTGCGCTCCGAAGAAATTCAAGAAGCCACGAAAGAAAACACTCGGTGGCAAGGAAAACCCGCGATCAACATGGGTGGCCAAAAGCACACACTCACCCTCTTCTGGCTGGGGCTGCCACTCCTTCCCCGGAAGCCTCGCAGCTCCGTGGGGGATCAAGCCCTCGTTGGCCATGTCGAGGAGGTCATTCTCCGTGATGGTCGACTGGATCCAGTCTCCTTGGACCCAGCCCTTCGGCAGGCGGGATCTGGACGAGGACCCTCCGCGGGTGGTGGATCTTCCTTTCGCCTTCTCCGATGC
>NW_021299682.1:0-2478 GCF_002162155.2 Triticum dicoccoides
TTAGAAGACCAATGCATGTATACTGCAGCTTTTCTCGCCATATGGCTTTACCGCTACGTCGTTGTTGGTGGTGGGCCATATATTCGCCCTGGGGTATTAGTGATGGCGGCATGGATTTCCCTAGGACGACGCATTTATCTGGGCCCACCTGCTCTTTGCTCCCTTTATTACTCACTTCGGCGAATTTGTACTCATCCTATTGGTCCCTCGTTCATACATAGAATTTGGCCAGTCCACTACCTTGCTGGATGGATGGGTGTGTACCTCAAGAAACCCTATGGAAACAGAGCAAAAATACCATATTTACCAAGCCCTAAACTTTTGGCACTACAACCTAATATGGTGAAAACCATGTTTATGACACCACGTCATTTTACTCCTGAAGAAGCACATGCTTTCCTCGATGATTATAAGAATATTGCTTGAAATCCCTATTCCCTCACTATGGAAGGTGTGTTCAAACCCAAGAGGGCTTTCTTAATTTCTATTCGTCGAGGCATGCTGCCGTGGAGGCCTGGTACTATCACCGCCGACGTGTGTATAGCTAAACCATATCACCCAGATCGAGAGGCATGACAGTTTCGTCTTGACCAAGTTGTACCCTTTTCTCCTCTAGCGAGCCTGTATACTCAAGACGAAATTGGAATTGCCTATGCTTTTTGGTCACACCTATTATCCTTGGCCCCTGAAGAATTCCACTTTTTTCCTGATGATGATCGAGTTGGGAAAGGTCAATAAGCTCGACTTCGTGAACCGGCCACGAAGTTTCCAAGGCTGCAATTGGGGACTTATCTGACCTAGACAAGAAGTGTGCTGACATGGAGGTGCAGGAAGCAGCGCTTAAGGTGCAGCTTGAGGAGGCTACCGCCAGTTTGCAGAAGCTTAACCTAGAGAGGGAACAACGCCGACAAGCACATAATGCCCATCAATCTGAACTGAATGATTTGGTGAAGAGTCTACATGACACCAACGCCGGCAAGCGTACCAAGCTTGCTGAATTTGAACAAAAGATGACCAAATTAAAGACTGAACCAAGTCAGTTGTTGAACAGCCTGCAGAACAGGTGAGCTCCTTGAGAAGGCCTAGACTTCGCTTAGTTTTTTAACTATTATTTGGCCATTTCAATTTATCATTTCCCTTTGAATCATTTTAGGTTCAGTACTTAGTTTCACTTCAAATGTAGCAGTACTTTGTTTATTCATGTGGGAACTCCGAATTTTATGCATGATGTGCTAGTACGCCAGCTTTGACGTTGAAGCAACCTTATTTATTTACACTATCGTTGTGTATGGCCTGAAGCCTTATTTTTTATTCTATATTTTATATATATATAAATGCATGTACGTACCATTTTTTGTACAACGTTTAAGCTTATGATGAAGTTTGGAGCCTGCTTGATTTTTTTACGTCACAGTTTATACTCATAAGTCATTGCTGAGTTTTTTGTGCCCCATTTTATACTTGTAAGGGTGTGGAGAATTTTGGATTTTTTTTTGCATCACAGTTTATACTCGTAAGTTGTTGGAGTATTTTTTTTACCCCAGTTTATACTCATATGGGTGTGGTTTAAATTTTTTTGCCCCAGTTTATACTCATATGGGTGTGGTTTATTTTTTTCCGCCCCAGTTTATACTCATAAGGGTGTGGAGTAATCATGATGATTTGAAAAAAAAAATCACAGTTTATACTCGTAAGTCGCTGGAGTATTTTTTTTGTGCCCCAGTTTACACTCATGAGGGTATGGAGTATCATTTTGTTTTTACTCAAGCATAATAGCGCTTAAGGAATTTTCCATTTATAGGTGGCGGGCAATACTCGCCATCAGGGGAAATTATCCTGTATGCACCACTAGAGTAGACCTCTTTTATGATGTAGGGACCCTTCCATTTTGGCTTGAACTTTCCTCCCATCCGTCGTGTAACATTCATTGGACGAATGACGGCGAGCACTAAGTCTCCTTGCTTGAATGATCTCCTTTTAACGCGCTTGTCAAAAGCACGAGACATTCTAGCCTGATAAGCTTCCAAATTTTGTAATGCCTGAAGGCGTTTCCCTTCAAGCATTTCAAGTTCACCGAGGTGTAATTTTATGGCCTCCTCTTCCGAAAGTTTCTCTCGAACAGCCACTCTGAGCGAAGTAATTTGTACTTCTAACGGTAGAACTGCTTCTCCTCCAAATACGAGAGAGTATGGTGTCATTCCCGTCGGTGTACGCGTCATGGTTCTATAAGCCCACAAGGCCTCAAGAAGTTTCTCATGCCACTCACGCTTATTTCTAGACACGACTTTCTTTAACAATTTGCAGAGGGTTTTATTAAAAGCTTCCGCTTGTCCATTAGCTGCCGGATTATAAGCCGTAGAATAGTGATGAATTATTTTGAATTTCGAGCATAACTTATCAACATGCTTATTTTTGAATGGTCCCCCATTGTCAAACATGATATGGGAGGGAACTCCGAAGCGATATATGAGGTGTGTT
>NW_021299683.1:0-937 GCF_002162155.2 Triticum dicoccoides
GGTTTTCCAATAAAAATATTTATTGAAAAGCCAATCTTTTAAGTCCAGTATGAGAGAAATCCTCCACACTGGCAGACAAATTCTTGATACAATAAGCCAGTAGCATAAAATATATTACAGGGTCGAACTACGGTTGCTCAACCAAAATATTACAAGCACGCCAATAATCATACATAATGGCGGACAGAACACAGTGGTGTGGAGACATACTACTGACTCAAGGATAGGCTGGTGGTGGAAAAACACAGCGGGGAGAGAAATACAAGACTCTACGTCTGTCATCTCATCGAGCGTCGAGGAGAGGCTCGATGAATTTATTTGGTAGCGGAAGCGGATATAAAACAGTGGCCAAATCCAGGGTCGCACAAGACTGACTGGGACTCCTCTAAGTGTCGGGCTCGCTATCGAACTCTTCATCCATGAGATCGCCTTCGTCAGCATCTGGCCAAATCAACAAGCCAGTGAGTACTTTGAAAGTACTCGCAAGACAGTTCGGACGTAAGATATAACAAATGCATGCATGGATGCAACATGACTAATTCCTTAATGCACAATAAATAAAACTGGCATAACGGGTAAGTAAAAAGGAAAAACAGCGGTAGTCCGCCTGAAATTCCACAGAACATAAATAAGGACCGATCGGGTGTCTGAAGCGACGCCTCGAAAGGTGAACAAATAAAAATAAGGAAAATGATGCCACAGTCGGGCATCTTAGCGACACCACATAAAGGGCTTTAAAAGAAATGCCACAGTCGGACGTCTGAGCGACATCACATAAAGGGCTTTAAAAGAAATGCCACAGTCGGACGTCTGAGCGACATCACATAAAGGGCTTTAAAAGAAATGCCACAGTCGGACGTCTGAGCGACATCGCAGAAAGGGCTTTAAAAAGAAATGCCACAGTCGGACGTCTGAGCGACATCACAAAAAGGGCTTT
>NW_021299685.1:0-517 GCF_002162155.2 Triticum dicoccoides
GGCGAGCGAGAGGGAGGAATTAGCTAGGGAGGAAGCTTACTAATGGCGCACCCCGCAGCCGTGCGCCATTAGTATGTTTTTTTAGCTAGCAATGGCGCACCCCCGATTGGTGCGCCATTAGTAATCTTTTTTCTATATAGCAATGGCGCACCAGCAAGAGGTGCGCCATTAGTAATCTTTTTTATATAGCAATGGCGCACCAGCCAGAGGTGCGCCATAAGTAATTTTTATTTTTTATTGTTTGTTGCATCTAATATTTTTTTAGAAAATGAATATGAATATGAAACAGTAATAATTTTTTATAAAAACAGTAATAATTTTTTTAAAAATATCATCAAATTTGTTATTTGAAAATATTTATGAATATGAAAAAATATCATTAAATTTATTATTTGAAAATATCATCAAATTTGTTATTTGAAAATATAATCAAATTTGTTTGTTTTTGCAATTTTAATTGCATTCATTTGTGACGGTGGAGCGGGCCGGGGAGGGTGCAGGGGGGTGCGGGGGGTCG
>NW_021299686.1:0-770 GCF_002162155.2 Triticum dicoccoides
TGCTATATAAAAAAGATTACTAATGGCGCACCTCTTGCTGGTGCGCCATTGCTATATAGAAAAAAGATTACTAATGGCGCACCAATCGGGGGTGCGCCATTGCTAGCTAAAAAAACATACTAATGGCGCACGGCTGCGGGGTGCGCCATTAGTAAGCTTCCTCCCTAGCTAATTCCTCCCTCTCGCTCGCCTGATCCCCTTCGTCCCTCTCCCTCGCCAGATCCACCCCCGCGCTGCCACGACCCACGACGCCGCCGCCCTGACCCACGCCGGATTCCACCCCCGCCGCCCCCGCGCCCCCCACCAACAGCTAGCAAGCAAATCAACTATCCAATTAAATCAACTTTCCTACTAAATGAACTTGCCTACTAAATCAACTAAATCAAAATGTTCTATAAATCAACTAAATCAACTAGCCTACTAGATCAACTTGCCTACTAAATCAACTAAATCAAAATGTTCTAAATCAACTAAATCAACTAAATCATATGAACTAAATCAAAATGTTGAATATGAACTAGCCTACTAAATAAGAATGTACCAGGGAGGAGGGGTTGTGGATGGAGGAGGGAGGAGGGAGAAGGAGGGGCGACTGGTGGAGGGAGGAGAGAGTAGGACAGAGGAGGAAGGGCGGAGCGAGGAGGGTCCGGCCGACGGCGAGTCTAGGGAGGACGGAGGAGGGGGGCGTTACCGAGTCCAGCAAGGAGGAGGAGGTGACGGCGGCACAGAGGGAGGAGGGGTAGGCGACTGCGGCTGGCGGGGCGACGGCG
>NW_021299687.1:0-1255 GCF_002162155.2 Triticum dicoccoides
TTCTTACTGGATGAATTTTCGGAAGAAATCGACGATGCCCAAGGTACACGTTCTTCTTACAATTTGGCAAATGTACACTTTCAGTCTCATGTAAGCAGTGCGTGCATGCATTGTATCCCTTATTTGACAGTCCCGAAAGGTTACTAAGAGCAGGCCAATCGTTGATGGTTACGAAAAGCAACGCTCGTAGGTTAAATTCCTCTTTTTTGTGCTCATCCCACACACGGACACCAGGTCTACCCCACAGCTGTAAAAGTTCATCAACTAATGGCCTTAGGTACACATCGATGTCGTTGCCGGGTTGCTTCGGACCTTGGATGAGCACTGGCATCATAATGAACTTCCGCTTCATGCACAACCAAGGAGGAAGGTTGTAGATGCATAGAGTCACGGGCCAGGTGCTATGGCTGGAGCTCTGCTTGCCAAAAGGATTCATGCCATCT
Organism: Triticum dicoccoides; assembly: GCF_002162155.2. Classification (NCBI taxonomy): domain Eukaryota; kingdom Viridiplantae; phylum Streptophyta; class Magnoliopsida; order Poales; family Poaceae; genus Triticum; species Triticum dicoccoides. The sequence continues at coordinate 444 of NW_021299687.1, forward strand.
GTACTTAGACCAAATCTTATGTTCCTTGCGTCAGCTGCAAAATCTTTGAACTCTCTGTCGATCTTTCTCCATTGCGTTCCATCTGCGGTGTGTCTCAACTCCCCGTCCGACTTACGGTCCTCTTTGTGCCATCACAACAACTTGGCATGCTCTTTGTTCCTGAACAGACGTTTCAACCGTGGTATTATAGGAGCATACCACATCACCTTGGCGGGAACCCTCTTCCTGGGTTTCCCGCCCTCAACATCGTCACCAGGGTCATCGCCTCTGATCTTATAACGCAATGCAGTGCATACCGGGCATTCATTCAAATTCTCGTATTCACCGCGGTAGAGGATGCAGTCGTTGATGCATGCATGTATCTTCAGAACCTCTAAACCTAGAGGGCAGACAACCTTCTTTAATTCGTACGTACTGGCGGGCAACTCGTTATTCTTTGGAAACATATTCTTCAACATTTTCAGCAAGTTTTCAAATGCCGAGTCAGCTACACCTGCCTGTGCCTTCCATTTCAGCAAATCCAGTGTGCAGCCCAGCTTTTTCAGACCATCATCGCATCCAGGGTACAACGACTTTCTGTGATCCTCTAACATGCGATCCAAATTCTCCCTCTCCTTTTCAGTTTCGCAGCGTCTCCGTGCATCAGCAATGGTCCGACCAAGATCATCAACGGTCTCATCACGTGCCTCTTCTTCACCTTCACCTTCACCTTCCCCTTCACCTTCACCTTCACCTGCCCCTTCACCTTCCCCTTCACCTTCAGCATCCTCCATGAAAGTATCACCGAAATGATCAGCAAGATAGCTTTCATC
>NW_021299688.1:0-922 GCF_002162155.2 Triticum dicoccoides
TAGGCGATATCTGGTGATCAAGGGGGGGGCTTGCCTGGTTGCTCTGGCAAGAGAGAGGGGTCGTCAACACCGTAGTCGAACTGGCCAGCAGCAGCGTCGGTCTCGTAGTCTACCGGAGAGAAGAGGGGGAAGAAACAATGAATACAAGTAAATAGATGCATATCGATGCATGACATGTCAAGAAGTGATGCTAGGCGTGCCCTAACGTGGTATGAGGGGGTACTGGTTAGGGGGGAAAAACATCCGGGGAAGTTTTCCCGGTTCCGGACGTCTGTCAGACAGATGAACCGGAGAGGAAAGTTTGCAGGTTCGATAGGTTAGAGGCGTGTGGTGGACGAACGGACTGCGTATCCGGATTCGTCACGTCGTTCTGAGCAACTTTCATGTTGAAAATATTTTAATCCAGATTACGGATTAAAAGATATGATTTTTAAAAGATTTTATTAATTTCAGGAATTTAATTAATTATTTAATTAATTTCGAAAATGCTTTTATGACATCAGCATGATGTCATGCTGACATCATCAGTCAACAGGGTTGACCGAGTCAACCCTGACAGGTGGGTCCCGCATGTCATTCTCTAATATCTAATTAACCTAATCAGAGTTAATTAACATTAGTTAATTAGGTTAATTAGTGATTAGGGTTAATTAATCAGAATTAATTAGACTAATTAATTACTTACTTACTTAATTAATTAATTAATTAGTTATTTAGTTTTAATTCATTTTCATTTTATTTTTATTCCCTGCTTTAATTAAAAAAAATGTTCTGTTGTGTGGGGGGTGGGGCCCACATGTCATTGGCCCCGAGGGGCAAACGGGCAAGCAGGCGCGCGGGGCGATGCCCGTTCGGGCGCACCCCAGGAGGACACGGCGCCCGCGCCCGCGCCCGAGGCCAACGGGGGCCGGGCCGGCCGAGG
>NW_021299689.1:0-951 GCF_002162155.2 Triticum dicoccoides
TTTTACAGTTTTTCGTAGTTTAGATCGAGTCTGTTCTTCATACCTACAGTCCACGAAAAAGCCAAAAAAAATAGGGTTAGTTCATCATATCCGAACCAATCTGAGCCTTTGCATAATCTTTTTAGGGTTTTGCTTTGTTGAATTTGCGGTTGCATCGTCGTGTCTAGTTGCTGGTCTTAGAGTCTAGTCTTTTAGAGTTTCGAGTTCTGGTCATAAGTTGTCACGCCGCCGCCGCACCATCATCATCGCCCCTGCCATCTACCACCACCGCACCGAATCCGTATCCATATACCACCACCAATCCGTGTCCATATACCACCACCGATCCATATCCATATACTACCACCGCTACCACCACCGCTGCCATATACCACCACCATATATCCACCACCAATCCGATTTCCTTCCTTATTAGGTTTGTTTTCGGGATCCATCCAGATTCCGATTCGTGTTTCCTTGCCGGAGTAGGTTTCGGAAAAAAAAAATCGAGTCGGGTAGCCACGCTCCGTTTAGGCCCAAAATTTTTCGAAAACTCATTTTTGGAAAAAATTTCTGGCTATCCTATTTTTAGGTGTTTCTGAGTGTTTTGAGACAGGTGCCATTATAGGAAGTTTTTTTTGACCCGTTTCCAGTTTTTGGGTCCGGGCAGTCGAAAAAAAAAAAAATTGGTCGAAAAATTTCGTGCCCATCCTGTCAGTTTGAGCTAGGAAGAGTTTTGAGACACTCGCCATTATAGTGATTTTTCGCAAAAAAAAAAGCCGCGCAAAAAAAAAGAGCGCAAAAAAAAAAGAGCGCAAAAAAAAAGAGCGAAAAAAAAATTCAGAGTGTGCTTTTCCCTTGTTTACGTGCCGCGCCGTGATTTTGTTGGTGTTCTAGGCTCGCGTCTCTAGCACAGTCTAGCCTAGGACCAGCACAGTACCGTCGTTGAGCGTTTATTCAACTTTGCATCTC
>NW_021299690.1:0-1733 GCF_002162155.2 Triticum dicoccoides
TTTGAGTGAAACTATTATTCAAAAAAACAGTAATTATTTAGTAACACTAATATTTCTTAAATAAGTTTGACCATAGTTTGACCAGAGTTTGACCTTAGTTTGACCAGATTTGACAAAAATTCAAAAAATTGAAATAATTATTTAGTAACACTAATATTCTTGAATAAGTACGTAGTAACATTAATACTTCTTGAATAAGTAGTTTGACTAGATTTAACCAAAATTTAAAAAACTGAAATTTGAGCATATCTTTTTCTCCTTTTGGAATTTGAGGATTCTAAAACATTGCAAACAGGCCATAGGCAGTCAAAATCGGATGCGGATTTTCGTGCTGAATTTTTTGATATATTATACGTTTTTTCCGACATCGTATGCAAAAGTTATAGCCGTTTTACATTTTCCCTACACTTTTTGCAAAACATGTCCAAATTTAAGTTTTTTAATTTTCCTAACTAGTAGATGTAGTAATATAACTATATCTCGAAGAATTTTATTTTTTGAATTTTTTATCATTTTCTTTTTTATTTTTCAAAACTGAAATGGCGATATACGGGGGGGGGAGAGATTGAAAATTGCCCTTTAGTACGGTTTGTGCCACGAACCGGTACTATAGGTCAAACCCCTTTAGTACCGGTTTGTGGCACGAACCGGTACTAAAGATTGGCCCTTTAGTACCGGTTTGTGCCACGAACCGGTACTAAAGGTGATCGCGGGGCCCCGGCCTGACGCCAGCCTGCCACCACCCCTTTAGTACTGGTTCGTGGCACGAACCGATACTAAAGGTTCAAAATGAACCGGCATTAATGCATAGCCATTCGAACCGGCACTAATGGTACCATTAGTACCGGGCCAAAACCGAACCGGCACTAATGTGTCTCACATTAGGTCCTTTTTCTACTAGTGGACGTTCTGCGGTAACGATGCGGCGTGAATATTATTAAATACTCGGAGCGCGATAAAATCATGAGTTTTCTACATGACGTGGGCACATGTGCTATAGGACAGATGATAATTTTTCATAATTTTTGGTGATGGAGAAGTATCTGAACACTTCCCTCTACGCGGATTGCTCTCTGCGTGTCTACGACTGTGGCCAGCGGCCTCCGGGGGCTCGCATGCCGCCAAATTTTTCGTAGGCGGCCTCTCACAAGTCTGGAAGTGTTGTGGCAGTTGCAAAAGCACTGCACGCGTCTTTGGGGTGTGGCCCCCCTCACAGACGGCGCCGCTGCCGGCCATGAGGGGAGAAATGGACGCGTCGGGTCTACGCGGAGGGGATCTTGCTGTGGGTCTGGCCCGGATGTTGCTCCAAAGTGTTCCTATGGGCTGACCTAACACAACTGGGTGGAGAGGTCCACTGGTCAAAGACCGTCCGTGCAAAGTCAAAGGGCTAGATCCCGTGGTCAAACGCTATAGGGTTAGGCGGGACGGGGGCCCTGGGGTAGCAATGCCACCGGAGTGTCGCATCGGGCCCTCATACATGCGGGGTGGTGTGGTGGCATGTCCGAAGAGGCGGCACGTGTCTCCGGGGTGTGCCCCCCCACGGACAGCGATGTCAGGGTACTAGACGTTCTGCGGTAACGATGCGGTGTGAATATTATTAAACACTCGAAGCACGATCAAATCATGAGTTTTTTACACAACGTGGGCACATATGCTATAGGACAGATGGTAATTTTTCACAATTTTTGGTGATGGAGAAGTATCTGAACACTTCCCTCTATGCGGATTGCTCT
>NW_021299691.1:0-1894 GCF_002162155.2 Triticum dicoccoides
TTTTTTTGAACTTATTTGAACCCCCTTGTTTTCTGTGTTCAATATGCATCATTCAAAGCCACATCATCAATTTATAACCCTTTCTGACTTCATTTGTTATTTTTCATGCATTTACTGATTAGTTTGAGCTATAAGACCATGAAATTGAAAAGCATTTGAAATGAACTCTGAAAAGGTTCCAAGTTGGCATGGTATCATCATTTCACCCGCATAGCATGTTCAAGAAAGTAGAGAGGCTTACGGCAAAAACTGGATGCACTTCGTGTACAAAACAGACAATCTCCTTCGGAGTATCATGGTTTCATACGGAAACTCGTCTGTTACAAAGGGATTTCAATTTTTTTGAACTTATTTGAACCCCCTTGTTTTCTATGTTCAAAATGCATCATTCAAAGCCACATCATCAATTTACAACCCTTTCTGACTTCGTTTGTTATTTTTCATGCATTTACTGATTATTTTGAGCTATAAGACCATGAAATTGAAAAGCATTTGAAATGAACTCTGAAAAGGTTCCAAGTTCGCATGGTTTCATCATTTCACCCACATAGCATGTGCAAGAAAGTAGAGAAGCTTACGGCAAAAACTGGATGCACTTCGTGAACAAAATAGACAATCTCCTTTGAAGTATCAGGGTTTCATACGGAAACTCGTCTGTTACAAAGGGATTTCAATTGTTTTGACTTATTTGAACCCCTTTGTTTTTCTGTGTTCAAAATGCACCATTCAAATCCACATCATCAATTTACAACCCTTTCTGACTTCATTTGTTATTTTTCATGCATTTACTGATTATTTTGAGCTATAAGACCATGAAATTGAAAAGCATTTGAAATGAACTCTGAAAAGGTTCCAAGTTGGCATGGTATCATCATTTCACCCACATAGCATGTGCAAGAAAGTACAGAGGCTTAAGGCAAAAACTGGATGCACTTCGTGTACAAAACAGACAATCTCCTTCGAAGTATCAGGGTTTCATACAAAAACTCGTCTGTTACAATGGGATTTCAATTTTTTTGAATTTTGAACCCCCTTGTTTTTCTATGTTCAAAATGCACCATTCAAAGACACATCATCAATTTACAACCATTTCTGACTTCATTTGTTATTTTTCATGCATTTACTGATAATTTTGAGCTATAAGACCATGAAATTTAAAAGCATTTGAAATGAACTCTGAAAAGGTTCCAAGTTGGCATGGTATCATCATTTCACCCACATAGCATGTGCAAGAAAGTAGAGAGGCTTACGGCAAAAACTGGATGCACTTCGTGTTCAAAACAGACAATCTCCTTCGAAGTATCAGGGTTTCATATGCAAACTCGTCTGTTACAAGGGGATTTCAATTTTTTTGAACTTATTTGAACCCCCATGTTTTTCTGTGTTCAAAATGCACCATTCAAAGCCACATCATCAATGACAACCCTTTCTGACTTTATTTTTTATTTTTCATGCATTTACTGATTATTTTGAGCTATAAGACCATGAAGTTGAAAAGTATTTGAAATGAACTCTGAAAAGGTTCCAAGTTGGCATGGTATCATCATTTCACCCACATAGCATGTGCAAGGAATTAGAGAGGCTTACGGAAAAACTAGATGCACTTCGTGTACAAAACAGACAATCTCCTTCGAAGTATCAGGGTTTCATATGGAAACTCGTCTGTTACAAAGGGATTTCATTTTTTTTGAACTTATTTGAACCCCCTTGTTTTCTGTGTTCAATATGCATCATTCAAAGCCACATCATCAATTTATAACCCTTTCTGACTTCATTTGTTATTTTTCATGCATTTACTGATTAGTTTGAGCTATAAGACCATGAAATTGAAAAGCATTTGAAATGGACTCTGAAAAGGTTCCAAGTTGGCATGGTATCATCATTTCACCCGCAT
>NW_021299692.1:0-1017 GCF_002162155.2 Triticum dicoccoides
TCGCTACCGGTGAGAAAGTCTCATCGTAGTCAACCCCTTGAACTTGTCGATAACCCTTAGCGACAAGCCGAGCTTTATAGATGGTCACATTACCATCCGCGTCTGTCTTCTTCTTAAAGATCCATTTATTTTCTATGGCTCGCCGCTCAACGGGCAAGTCAGTCAAAGTCCATACTTCGTTTTCATACATGGATCCTATCTCGGATTTCATGGCTTCTAGCCATTTGTCGGAATCCGGGCCCGCCATCGCTTCTTCATAGTTCGAAGGTTCACCGTTGTCTAACAGCATGATTTCCAAGACAGGGTTGCCGTACCACTCTGGTGCGGAACGTGTCCTTGTGGACCTTCGAATTTCAGTAGGGGCTTGATCAGAAGTATCTTGATCATTATCATTAACTCCCTCTCTAGTCGGTGCTGGCACCTCAGGAACATTTTCTTGAGTTGCGCCATTTTCTGGTTCAAGAGGTAATACTTCATCAAGCTCTACTTTCCTCCCACTTACTTCTTTCGAGAGAAACTCTTTCTCCAGAAATGACCCATTCTTGGCAACAAAGATCTTGCCTTCGGATCTGAGGTAGAAAGTGTACCCAATAGTTTCTTTTGGGTATCCTATGAAGACGCATTTTTCCGACTTGGGTTCGAGCTTTTCAGGTTGAAGTTTCTTGACATAAGCATCGCATCCCCAAACTTTTAGAAACGACAGCTTAGGTTTCTTCCCAAACCATAATTCATACGGTGTCGTCTCAACGGATTTCGACGGAGCCCTATTTAAAGTGAATGCGGCAGTCTCTAAAGCATAGCCCCAAAAAGAAAGCGGTAAATCGGTAAGAGACATCATAGATCGCACCATATCTAACAGAGTGCGATTACGACGTTCGGACACACCATTACGCTGAGGTGTTCCAGGCGGCGTGAGTTGTGAAACTATTCCACATTTTCTTAAGTGTGCCCCAAACTCGTGACTCAAGTATTCTCCTCCACGATCTGATCGTAGAAACTTGATTTTCCTGTCACGTT
>NW_021299693.1:0-2225 GCF_002162155.2 Triticum dicoccoides
CACCAACAAGAAATACAGTGATGGGTTTGGTCACATGATGCAAGAGCAATATCAGATGTCCATGATGGGCGAGCTGAAGTTCTTTCTGGGTCTCCAAATCTGTCAGCAACGAAACGGCATCTTCATCTCTCAAGAAAAATACCTCAAAGACTGCCTGAAAAAGTTTGGAATGCAAGACTGCAAAGGATATACGACGCCAATGCCAACCAAAAGTCATATGGGTCCCGACGACAACGGTAAAGAGTTCGATCAAAAGGTATACCGCTCCATGATTGGTTCTTTGCTTTATTTATGTGCATCTAGGCCAGATATAATGCTTAGTGTTTGCATGTGTGCCCGATTCCAAGCGGCACCAAAGGAATCGCATCACTTAGATGTGAAGAGAATTCTTCGATATTTGGCTTACACCCCAACATTAGGATTATGGTATCCAAAGGGCTCAGAGTTTGATCTAGTTGGATTCTCGGATGCTGATTATGCTGGTGACAAGGTTGACCGCAAGTCCACATCAGGCACATGACACTTTCTGGGACGATCTCTTGTCTGTTGGTCTTCAAAGAAGCAGAACTGTATCTCTCTCCACTGCTGAATCTGAATACATTGTTGTTGGATCTTGCTGTGCTCGGCTTCTCTAGATGAAGCAAACTCTCAAGGACTATGGTATCCATCTGAAGAATGTGCCTCTCTACTGCGACAATGAGAGTGCCATCAAGATTTCCAACAACCCAGTTCAGCACTCGAAGACAAAGCACATTGAAATTCGTCATCACTTTCTCAGAGATCATGTTATGAAGGAAGATATTGATATCATTCACGTCAAGACAGAAGAGCAGTTGGCTGATATCTTCACAAAGCCCTTGGATGAGAAAAGGTTTTGCAAGTTGCGGCATGAGCTAAATATCTTGGAATCCTCAAATGTCCTGTGATTAGGCACACATCCTAACACTTATGCATTTTGATGACTTAGATGTGCAACACATGAAGTAATGTATATCTTCAATCAATGAAGACATACACTCTAAGTGTGAATATATTAATGCGGAATTTGACTTTGGAGCGCCATGATAATTGTGCGCCGTGTCTGGGTCTAATACTTCCTATACGGTGGGTAACGCCACCACCAAACTTTTGTTTGAAGTGTTTCCCTTGGCATTATATTTGCGAAGCTTTCATCTTGATTTATCTTCATCGTGTTGATTTGGTTTTATGCTAGGTATATACATAATTGTGTTCTGTCCACCACAGCATTCACTTATAGCTATGACTTCATACTGAATCTTTTGATCTAAGTGAATGTGATCGGACCCTAACCTATGTATGCTTCTACCTCAACTCTATCTGTCCAAATCATATGCATTCTATTGAAAATTGTCGATTGTCTTCACTGAGACCTTGTCAGTTGAAGTCAATCTGACAAACATTTATATCAGTTTTTAATGCTATATCCTTTTTGCCTAAAAACCGGAGAATTCGGAACGACCACCCCGACAATCCAGGCATGTGTGGGAACATGGAACAACTTCCAAGGTGTTGCATGCTTGCCACGTGCCCTTCAGATGTGAACTGCCAGGGGCACCTACGTAATTGTGTTGTGCCCTCTCTTTCCTTATAAATACCCGTCACATCTCGGTCAAAAATTCTTCTTCCACCTCGCCACCTCTCGAAAACCCTAGCGCCTCCGCTAGCTCTCAGCAACGCCGGCGACGAAGCGCTTAGCTGCCGCAACTTCTCTGACGTTGTCCTCACGCCGACCGCGGACCTCGTCCTCTCCGCCGTCGCCGTAGGTGTCCTCCGTTGCCAAGTTAGGGCACAGAAGATCGAACTGCTTGGCCTCCAACTTCGCTCCGTCTAGCAGTTTTTCATGTGGTAATTAAAATTCACTTTTTACCGTCTTTTCGATCTGATAGATTCATCCTTCTTTACCAAAAGTGGTTTCTAGATCTCCAAAGTTGAATCTATCTCGTTCTGCATCTCATACTCTGCCTAGTCTATTCACTTATGCTTCTTTACAAGTTAGATTCCTCACTTGTACTTATTCTTCGATTCCTACAAATCTGGAACCAACTCACATCAAATAAGTGAATGTCTTCGTGTTATGAGGTCAATGTCTTCAAACTGATTTATCTTCAAAATCTTCTAAGAATGCATATGACCTCTTCCCCTTCCCTCGCACCTCTAATGCTGTCACAGGTACATGTCCATGGGAGAATCCCTTGGTTCTCATA
>NW_021299694.1:0-1744 GCF_002162155.2 Triticum dicoccoides
TCTGAGAACTCCAACTAACATGACAAGAAGAGGGAAGGAAAACTCTAGAAGGATCGATCTCCTCGAAGATCGAACAACTTAGGATCAACTCATGGATTGAGACATGGAAATATCTCTCAAGCTGAGAGACGAAGCACACCTCTAGAGGAATGGAGTGGAACAGATGACGAAGGTTCACTAGGTAGACAACGATTCCACACCTAAGAAGGTGGTAAACGATTGTCAACGTAGCGAGGAGTTGAGTTGCCATGATACCACAACGAGGCACCTTAGGGACGGTGACTCGTAGAAATATCCCCTTAAGTGGCAAAAAGAATTACCTTTGATATAGAGATCATTGAGACTCTCTATATCAGCCTAAGGCAATCACAAGCGATCATTTGGAGGGGGTCGGTAGAATGGCATACTCGGACTTGGATGATGTGGATTACCTTGTTGAAGACAACGTAATGGATGAATTTTCTTATCACCGGAATTGGAAGGGACCCATGGTAGAACGGCACATTGGCGGTGCAAGCTGGGAACAAAATGCAAATACTGGGAATGATTTTGGTAACTGGGGAAGAACCCAACAATAGAGAGTGAATTCACTGTTTGAATAGGTCATAGCATTGCCGAGGAAACTGAGAGCAAACCCAGTTAGTGCCGATGATAACACGTAGCGCTTGTGCGTGCTCTCAAGAACTTGAGCATTTCCACAATCATTAAGGTTTTACCAACATCCGTGTCAAGGGTCCGGTAACACAACTTACTACCATGATGAATGATGATGGATGATGCAGATGCAAAGAAAGATAACACTTTCTCAGATTTCACCTTAGCGAGGCCAAGGAAATAAAATCTGGATGATCGACCGAGAGACATTTAGCACTCCGCTTCTAATGTTCTCCTTGATGTGCTAGTGTATCCCATTCATAGATATGGTTTGATAACTAGAACATCAAGTAAAAGGTCGGACTTCGGGAGCAATAGAATCCATAAGGAACAGTTACGGAGGTAAATCCTACGAAATCCTTATGGGGAGGTGGCCAACTTCTTCAATCAAGATACTACAATAATAGGTCTTTCGGCTGGGTGGTTCTGGCCACGACATCCACTTTACCAGTTATCGAGGAACCAATATTATAGTTCTTGGGGAAATGTTCCAACCATCATATCTGCCTGAGATTCAGATCTGGTTGGTGTCAGGATATTTCAGACTCATCGAGTCTAGGAAGAAGAATGAAAGTTTGCAACACAAATCGACGAGATGACGTTGCGGGATTCTCGGGAGATGAACTACGATAGCAAGCTCCAAAACATGAGCTGGTTATGCTACAAACATGTGAACACGTTGTCCCAGACAAGCATGACCACAAAGTAGTCTTATAATAAAACACTACCGAGTTCTGGTTGGGAACCATCAGCGAGGATATCGAAGTTCTTTCATAAGTCCGGATTAGCTCTTATGAAGATACTCCTTCTCCTTGAACAAATCAGTCAGTGGCTTGGTGTGCTAGGATACACATATGGAATGAAGGTTGCAAGTCTCCAGACCACAGAATACTTCGCACGTGTGCATGACTGACTTGCGATGATTCCAGAGGAAGCAACATTGACTTTCTCGAGTCCACGGCGGCAACTTGCATCAAATGCACATGAACTAGAGGAAGTCACTTCTTACATCCGAACATATGCTTCATGAGCTAGCATGAACAAATGCTTTCAAAAGTTTCCAACACTAGCTTAATGTTCAGCAAAATTA
>NW_021299694.1:3158-4784 GCF_002162155.2 Triticum dicoccoides
CAAAGTTACTAATATCCTGAAGGAACTAGCAAACACTATCAACATGAAGTAAGTAGAGTGAATCTCGGGTTCAAAACCCAGAAATAGAATACCTACTACCAAGTAGCATCACGGGATGCTTCCGAGAATAAAAGCCAGAATCATCACACTGGGAACACAGATCATGGCTAGACCACTAGATGATCCCCTGAGACACCTAGGGTCATAATAATAACTCCAACATAAAGGTCGAGGCAGTAGAATACCTCAACTCAACAATTAGTGTGATTGAGCTGGCATAAAGGAACATCGAAACCAGAGGGAAAGGATTTGCAAATGCATCAGACTACTTAGAAACCTGGAATGACTCGGACAGCATAACGGCTGTAAATGCTCAGAAAAGATTTGAGACATTCACAAAAATGGTGGCATAACCACTCAGAGGCACAATATCAAGGTCTCGAGATCAACATTTAACATACAGAAGTACTAGGAACTGAAACGAGGCTTAAGTCCAACAATCTATAAGTCTACGGATTAGTAACACGTGATCCTGATAGAAAGAAGAGATAGCTTAGTTCTTAATCCCCGTAGGAAAGATAAGATGATGACTCAGATCAGAAGGCCATGAGGTATAAGGAGTAAAAAGAGCCTTACGTTCCACCCCACAATCAATTCCCTTATATAACTAAGAATTTCTAGACTCAACTTCGACCAGTTTGGCTTGGTAATCCTACAGGCAGTCAAGCTCTGATACCAACGCTGTCAGGACCCCGACTCAATGCCACATCGATCTAGCATGTAACACCTCATATCACTTTGCGGCCTCACGCACGGTATTTCCACGGGTGACGCCTTACCTTTGCCCGGGACCGTTTGCGCCTTTTGGCACACGTATATGATAGTGTCGCTAGCATCCATATGATAAGGAGCCCGGGCTGACATGGCTAGTTGTAACCCCAAAGTGGCACAGACTTACAGGGATAGGCATCCATGACCCAGCATCGAACGTGTCGGTCATCAGCGAGTGAATCCAGGCTGTAGCACTGGGCTAGCAGGACTCCGGTGAACCGGGCTGTAGCAGGCTAACAGGACTCCGCTATTCATCGCGTGACATTTCCCCGAAGGGACAGACACAGGAACAAAGAAGGACACATGCCGGCCAGCCTAAGTGTTCCGGAGCAGTAGCAAGCTACCATGGCTCGGTGGAAACACTAGGAGATATTTCCCGGTAAGAGAGGCTACTAAAGATAAACAACTAGATAGTCAGATCCCACACATACCAAGCATTTCAATAACATACACACAATATGCTCGATATATGCAAATACAACATGGCATCACAACATGACTCTATGACTCAAGTAATTTATCAATAGGCTCTGAGGAGCGAGATATTACAACATGGGTCTCATGACCCAACAATCAGAGCATACAAATCAAAGCACAAGCGGAAGCTATCATGTCTGGGTACAGACATCTATAACTGAAAAAGGCTGAGAAGCCTGACTATCTACCAGATCCTGCCGAGGCACAAGATCGTAGCTGAGGTAACAAGCTAAACGTCGAAGACCACGCGGAAATACTAGTGAGACTGAAGTCTCTCTGCAAAAACATAAAATAGGCAAACGTGAGTACAAATGTACC
>NW_021299695.1:0-2225 GCF_002162155.2 Triticum dicoccoides
CACCAACAAGAAATACAGTGATGGGTTTGGTCACATGATGCAAGAGCAATATCAGATGTCCATGATGGGCGAGCTGAAGTTCTTTCTGGGTCTCCAAATCTGTCAGCAACGAAACGGCATCTTCATCTCTCAAGAAAAATACCTCAAAGACTGCCTGAAAAAGTTTGGAATGCAAGACTGCAAAGGATATACGACGCCAATGCCAACCAAAAGTCATATGGGTCCCGACGACAACGGTAAAGAGTTCGATCAAAAGGTATACCGCTCCATGATTGGTTCTTTGCTTTATTTATGTGCATCTAGGCCAGATATAATGCTTAGTGTTTGCATGTGTGCCCGATTCCAAGCGGCACCAAAGGAATCGCATCACTTAGATGTGAAGAGAATTCTTCGATATTTGGCTTACACCCCAACATTAGGATTATGGTATCCAAAGGGCTCAGAGTTTGATCTAGTTGGATTCTCGGATGCTGATTATGCTGGTGACAAGGTTGACCGCAAGTCCACATCAGGCACATGACACTTTCTGGGACGATCTCTTGTCTGTTGGTCTTCAAAGAAGCAGAACTGTATCTCTCTCCACTGCTGAATCTGAATACATTGTTGTTGGATCTTGCTGTGCTCGGCTTCTCTAGATGAAGCAAACTCTCAAGGACTATGGTATCCATCTGAAGAATGTGCCTCTCTACTGCGACAATGAGAGTGCCATCAAGATTTCCAGCAACCCAGTTCAGCACTCGAAGACAAAGCACATTGAAATTCGTCATCACTTTCTCAGAGATCATGTTATGAAGGAAGATATTGATATCATTCACGTCAAGACAGAAGAGCAGTTGGCTGATATCTTCACAAAGCCCTTGGATGAGAAAAGGTTTTGCAAGTTGCGGTGTGAGCTAAATATCTTGGAATCCTCAAATGTCCTGTGATTAGGCACACATCCTAACACTTATGCATTTTGATGACTTAGATGTGCAACACATGAAGTAATGTATATCTTCAATCAATGAAGACATACACTCTAAGTGTGAATATATTAATGCGGAATTTGACTTTGGAGCGCCATGATAATTGTGCGCCGTGTCTGGGTCTAATACTTCCTATACGGTGGGTAACGCCACCACCAAACTTTTGTTTGAAGTGTTTCCCTTGGCATTATATTTGCGAAGCTTTCATCTTGATTTATCTTCATCGTGTTGATTTGGTTTTATGCTAGGTATATACATAATTGTGTTCTGTCCACCACAGCATTCACTTATAGCTATGACTTCATACTGAATCTTTTGATCTAAGTGAATGTGATCGGACCCTAACCTATGTATGCTTCTACCTCAACTCTATCTGTCCAAATCATATGCATTCTATTGAAAATTGTCGATTGTCTTCACTGAGACCTTGTCAGTTGAAGTCAATCTGACAAACATTTATATCAGTTTTTAATGCTATATCCTTTTTGCCTAAAAACCGGAGAATTCGGAACGACCACCCCGACAATCCAGGCATGTGTGGGAACATGGAACAACTTCCAAGGTGTTGCATGCTTGCCACGTGCCCTTCAGATGTGAACTGCCAGGGGCACCTACGTAATTGTGTTGTGCCCTCTCTTTCCTTATAAATACCCGTCACATCTCGGTCAAAAATTCTTCTTCCACCTCGCCACCTCTCGAAAACCCTAGCGCCTCCGCTAGCTCTCAGCAACGCCGGCGACGAAGCGCTTAGCTGCCGCAACTTCTCTGACGTTGTCCTCACGCCGACCGCGGACCTCGTCCTCTCCGCCGTCGCCGTAGGTGTCCTCCGTTGCCAAGTTAGGGCACAGAAGATCGAACTGCTTGGCCTCCAACTTCGCTCCGTCTAGCAGTTTTTCATGTGGTAATTAAAATTCACTTTTTACCGTCTTTTCGATCTGATAGATTCATCCTTCTTTACCAAAAGTGGTTTCTAGATCTCCAAAGTTGAATCTATCTCGTTCTGCATCTCATACTCTGCCTAGTCTATTCACTTATGCTTCTTTACAAGTTAGATTCCTCACTTGTACTTATTCTTCGATTCCTACAAATCTGGAACCAACTCACATCAAATAAGTGAATGTCTTCGTGTTATGAGGTCAATGTCTTCAAACTGATTTATCTTCAAAATCTTCTAAGAATGCATATGACCTCTTCCCCTTCCCTCGCACCTCTAATGCTGTCACAGGTACATGTCCATGGGAGAATCCCTTGGTTCTCATA
>NW_021299696.1:0-2943 GCF_002162155.2 Triticum dicoccoides
TTTTACCATGTATTCAAAAATTAACCTTGTATTTGAAGAATGTTACTTAAGAATTTGAAAAATGTTTAAAATATGTATAGAAAAAATGTTGACCGTGTATTAAAAAATGTTAAACTTGTATTTGAAATATGTTAAATGTGTATTAGAAAAATGGACTTGACGTATACGAAAAATGTAGATTCAAAATCAAAAGAACAAAGAAAAAATTTAAAAAAACCATGAAAGACGAAAAAGAACAAAAGGAACCAAAGAAACAAGAAACAAAAAAGAAAGAATGGAAAACAGTGAAAACGTATAAAGAAACAAAGAAAAAAGAGCATTGAAAACCAAGAAATAAACAAAAACCAAAAAAAGAAGGAAAATGAGAAAGAAAGAAAAGCGATAAAAACCATGAAAGAAACAAAGAAGACCCAAAGAAAACAAAAGAAAAACAAAAAAGAAATATAATAATAATAATAATAATAATAATAATAAAAGAATAGCAAGTAGAAATAATAAAACCAAACAAAAAAGAAAACAAAATGAAAAATAGAAAAAAAATGGAGAAAACCTATAGTGACCGAACCTATAGCGCGTGAGCGGCAGCAGCGAACCTACACTGATGGGTGGGCCCATATATAGGCAAGCACCTTCAGCGAGAGGAGCTTCCACGCTCGCCGCAAGAGAAGCTATCGTCTCGCTATAAGCGAGACATAGCTCTTGCGACGGTATAGAGGGATGGTCGGAGGAGACGGCTCGGGCAGGGTAGGGCTGCTAGGCTTGCGGGGTACCATTGCAGATTACAAGGGTAGGCGATTGGACCAGTGGGATGAGGGAGGGAGGAAGAATTGTTCACGTTGTTGATTTGAAGAGGAACAATTAATTCTTCGGGAAGTTGAAAATGGAGCACGCCAGTCCGTTGGATTTTAATTCTGACCATGCTTTTTTATGGGGTCCCTTTGTGTATTTTTCATCCGTGATTTGAATTCCATCATGGTTTCGGAAAATGAGTATTAGTAAGTTCTCAGTGGTTTGTATGGAATTTTGCTAAAAAGACGGAAAGTCGGATTTTAGCCATCGCAAATCAATGTTTTTCATCGTAATTCATATTGGCGTGAGGATGGCAAAATTACTTTGCAAACACGGATATTTTCTGGCAAAAATGAAATCAGGTGGATTTGTCATGCTCACCAACTAAACTTGTCATCCTCGACAAACACAAATTTCCATGAAAAAGGTTAATTTTTTGCATGCCTAAAAATCTAACATTCGTTGGATATCTGGGTAAAAAAATAGCCTCCAGAAGAAATGTTGTCACCACAAATATGTGGCTGAAAAGAAATAGTACTAGCAATTCGGTATGCGTCATGTCCCACGATTTGCATGCGGGCTGAGTCAGCTATGCTGCTGGGTGCCCATAAATTGGCACGTATTCTGGCAACTCTCAAACAGCAAACAGCAGTAAGTTTATTGGCTACTACAGCTTAGAAGTACTAACCTCGTTGCCTAGCTCTCGCTGCCAAGTGCCAAGGAGTACTCCACTAGTACGCACCAAGCAAAAGCTAGCTGTAGATTGCAGCGCGCAGCACCATGGCGTGGCAATTACAGCAAACAATGGCGAGCACAAGCTTCCGGAGGTCGTCACCGGCAACGGTGCGCTGCTCGGCGATCTGCCAACTACGCCCCCAGCTCGTGGGATTACGACTCCCTCCTCCAGCTCTCGCCCAACAATGGCGGACAGGCAGATCAAGTACATTTATCAGCTGAACATATCATATTTTCTACCGGCAAGTAGTACATAAAGTAGATGAAATGCTTATGGAAATTATTCCGTGCATGCATGGATGACGTCACAGGTCGATAAGTTGAAGACCGGCGTGAGGGAGCGGCTGGTGGCGGCGAGCCGAGGCGACCACCAAGCTGTGAAGCTCAGGGTTGTCGACACGGTGCAACGGCTCGGCATCGCCTACCATTTCGAGGAGGAGATCACCGGTATCCTCAGCTCCGTCCACCACAAACCTCACCGGTGCAACTGGGATGATGGTGATGTTGCTTCCACGGCCTTGAGGTTCAGGTTGCTGAGGGACAGTGGTTTCCCAGCCTACTTCTCTACAGGTACCTAGTTAAATACTCCCTTTTCAAAACTATGACACTTATTTTAGATCGAAGGGAGTATGAAATATGAAAACAAGAATCTTAGACGATGTAAGAAAGGAACCTAAAATTACAGCCAAAATTCTGGAAATTAAACTAAATGCATGGTCCAATCCATATTCAATCACAGTTGAAACTTTGAATTGTGTTTATGGCACGGTTTTGTATACTTAACTGACACGTTTCATTGTAACAATACAAAAAGAATCTCTGGAAGATCTCAGGCGCGGAATAGATGATGATGTCAAGGGGCTCCTCTCACTCTATGAGGCTTCATACCTTACGTTTGAAGGCGAGGAAGCATTGGACGAGGCAAGAGCATTTTCCAAGAAAGCTCTCATAAAGCTCTTGCCATCCATGGATCACCACTTACGGCGTAGTGTAGTTCGTTCTTTGGACCTTCCATTGCACCGGAGGTCTCCTAGACTAGAAGCAAGATGGTTCATAGATCACTATGCTAGTGATGAGAGCAATTCCGACCCGTTGCTCGTTAGATTTGCAACGAAGGACTTCAACAATGTTCAAAGTGTGCATCAGGAAGAACTCGCAAGACTGGCAAGGTAATTCTGCATGAAGAAATGTTGTCGATGGGTTTTTAAGACATGAAAATTGACATAATTAATTGTAGGTGGTGGAAGGGAATTGCCCTTACTGAAAAATTGGGGTTCGCCAGGGATCGTCTCATGGAGTGCTTCCATTACGCAAATGGAATTGTGTGGGAGCCAAATAATGGAGCATGTCGAGAAGTGCTTGCTAAAGTCGCCAACCTAATAGTTCACTTAGATGATGTTTATGATGTGTATGGAACTC
>NW_021299697.1:0-1113 GCF_002162155.2 Triticum dicoccoides
ATATATGCAAAAATCAAGGGAAGTAAAAATGGATGACATATACATATACAACATGTACACCTTGTCTCTTTTGTTAGCCACATTTCAGATTAAGCAACGCCGAGGACGGCTTTATTTTCAAGAAGGGGAGGATGATGAGGACATGACTACCTTGGATATGACCAAAAATATTGCATATATGCATATTTGTCAGGTGATTTCTAGTGCAAACTATTCAATAATCTATTTATGTTATCCAGAACAAAAATACTTCACACACTTTTGTGTTTTGTCTAATTGCAGGTGTATGGGACATTTGTATAATCCACATATGAAGATAAGGAAGAAAGAGATGTTTATTTGCTGTCCAAAAAGTTCTCTCACGTCACTTTTGGCCCAAGAGAAGATAGAGTCCAAGTCTCTCACGTTCTGGATTCAGATTCGGACTGCACAGACATACCTGACTCAAAACGCACACAATTTTTTCATACGGACTCCGAATTGGGTGATTCTTTTTTTGTTGGAAACTAGATTTCGTGCACTTTCCAACCCAATTGGAATCACCTTCAAATTCGTCCGGAGCGTTGAGTTGTGGACGAAACAATCTGATGCTGCAGCAGAATCTGAGTCAAACTACAAGTCCAAAGGTGTTACATCACCTCCACTTGGGCCCATTGGCCTTGTACGACCTAGATTTAGTTTTAGGCTGCCTTGGGACGTCCTCCCACCTCCTTGGCCGCCACCCCTTGCTCCTATATAAGTAGATCCATCTAGTAGCTTTTCCTAGGGATTTGTTTAGTTAAAAGTTAGCCATTGCAACTTCGTGTATTTTGTTTGTGTCCAACGACCAGACCAAGACCACTTACGGATCCCCACCTTTATCAATACTTCATACATATTCGCAATATTCAGATTGCCTTTATCATATTCTTGCTCGTTTTTCGATTGCTTGCAGGAATAGACCTTCGTGGTCAGGTTGATCGTGCTCCGGCGTGGTCAATAACCTCAGGAGATTGGTTTAGCGATTGCTAAGGCACAACGTCGTGCACGTTTGTAGTCGGATCGTCAAAGTCGTCTCCACCAGATCGATAGTTATCATCTCATCGAAAGATCGGGACACCCCCGCCTCTATCA
>NW_021299698.1:0-982 GCF_002162155.2 Triticum dicoccoides
CTAGCACATCAAGGAGAACATTAGAAGCGGAGTGCTAAATGTCTCTCGGTCGATCATCCAGATTTTATTTCCTTGGCCCCGTCAAGGGTGAAATCTGAGAAGGTGTTATCTTCCTTTGCATCTGCATCCTCCATCACCATTCATTATGGTAGCAAGTTGTGTTGCCAGAATCCTTGACACGGATATTGGTGGAATCTTGATGATTGTGGAAATGCTCAAGTTCTTGAGAGCACGCACAAGCGCTACGTCTTATCATCGGCACTAGCTGGGATTGCCCCAGATTTCCTCGGTTATGCTATAACCACTCCAACAGTGAATTCACTCTCTATTGTTGGGTTCTTCCCCAGTTACCAGAATCATTCCCAGCATTTGCATTTTGTTCCCAGCTTGCACCGCCAATGTGCCATTCTACCATGGGTCTCTTCCATTTCCGGTGATAAGAAAAATTCATCCATTACGTTGTCTTCAACAAGGTAATCCACATCATCCAAGTCCGAGTATGCCATTCTACCGACCCCCTCCAAATGATCGCTCGAGAATTGCCTTAGGCTGGTTTAAAGAGTTTCAATGATCTCGGAATCAAAAGTAATTCTTTTTGCCACTTAAGGGGATATCTCTACGAGTCACCTTCCCTAAGGTGTATCGTTATGGTATCATGGCAACTCAACTCCTCGCTACGTTGACAATCGTTTACCACCTTCTTAGGTATGAAATTGTTGTCTACCTAGTGAACCTTCGTCATCCGTTTCTTCCACCCCTATTGATGTGTATCTCGTGTCTCAACCCGAAAGATGGTTCTAAGTCTCATTCCGTAAGTTAATCTTGAGTTGTTCGATCTTCGAGAAAATCGACCCTTCTAGAGTCTCCTTCTTCTCTCCAGATCATGTTGGCAGGATTTCTCAGAGCAAGACTTCAAGATAAAGATGGTGGACGAATCAAAATCCATTTGAAGTGCAACTGGATCGTGAAGATTGTACTAGTT
>NW_021299699.1:0-2088 GCF_002162155.2 Triticum dicoccoides
CCTCTCCCTCCCGCGACCGAGCGGAGCTCGTCGCCGCCGACGCCGCTACCGCGGCCGCAGCCATTCCGAAGCCTCTCCGACACGCCCTCGAGCTCCGCCCCGACCCCCTCTTCCTCCCCACCGAGCCAAGCCCCTCGGGAAGCTCTGCTTCGCCTCCACGCCATCGTCTTCATCCTCGACCGCCGCCGATGGTCGCCGTCGATTCGTCGCCGTCCGAGCTTCCCCGAACACGCCGAGGCCACCACTGCACTCCACGTGAGCTCCTGATCATCCTCCCCCTCTCCGTTTTCTCTCTAGCATGCCGTAGCCGCCGCGCCTCTCTTCCCCGACAGTACGCCGCCGCACAAGCTCATCGCCGATGAGGCTCCGGTGGCCATTTGGTCCCGTGCGAGCCTCCGTTGGGTTCGTGAGCTTTGGTAGAACACGTAGATGCTAACCGTAGCTCCTCCCATGCACGGTGTCGTCGTTTCCATCGGCGCCGAACTCCGGCCGCCGCCACAACCTCGCCTCCGGCGAACTCCGTCCACCCCCGCACCTCCCGTTCGTTCCCCTAGATGCGCGCGGGCACGGGCTATCCTCTGGTGCCCCTGGCGCGGCGATCCGTCGTCTCTGGCGCAACTCCGGCGAGCCACCGCCGCTCTGATCATCGCCGTCGTCCAACCGCCGGCGTATCTGACGTGGCGTTGCCATTAGCGGCTAATCCCCCCCCCCTAATTAGCACCCTAACAGACACTGACAGCGGGCCCCGTAGCGGGTCAAAGCCGAGTCAACGCGGGATTAGCCCCTGTGTCGCTGACGTGTGGACCCCGCATGTCAGATTTGACCTGGACCTGGTCGTTGACTGCTGACGTCATAGTGACGCAAGGCTGACGCAATTAAATCATTTTCTGGATTTAATTTAATTCTGAAATTTCAGAAAATGCCTAAAACTTCAATAAATCATAGAAAATTAACCGTAACTCCAAATTAAATAATTTATATATGAAAAATTATCAGAAAAATTCAAGGAATCCATCTGTACCATTTTCATGCATGTTAGAACAACTTATAGCTGCTGTTTAGCACAAATAAATTAAATGGCATTTGAATAATCACATATGGAGTTTAAATTTGAATCTTGGATTCAAACCAACTTCATTTAATCTGGTTTTAGATGCATTAGCCCAAAACACCAGCATGTTGCCATGTCATAGCATGCATCATATTGTGCATTGCATTGATTGTGTTTCCTTTTGTTTGCCGGTGCTGTTCCCCCTCGATAGACGTTGTATCGATGATGTGATCGTTGACACTGATGAAGACTCAATGTTATCTTCAGAAGTGCCAGGCAAGCAAAACCCCCTTGTTCATTCCGATAAAATCCCACTCTCTCGCTCCTGCTCTTTTTTACTGCATTAGGACAACAACGACATATTTGTTACTTGCTGCGGTAGCTGAACCCCTTTATCCTTTGCATGACCTGTCATTGCCACAGTAAATAGATGAAACCCACTAGCATGAGTAGGAGTTGTTTGAGCCCTGATGTGCCTACTCATTCATGTTTGTTGTCATGCCTGCTATTGCTTAGAGTTGAGTCGGGTCTGGTTCATCGGGGATGAATCAGAGGCGTGTGAACATGTCCTACTATGGGTGAACTAAGTGTGTGAACACGATTTGGTAAAGGTAGCGGTGAGAGGCCATGTAGGAGTACATGGTGGGTTGTCTCATTGCAGCCGTCCTCAGGAACTGAGTTCTGTGTTTGTGATCCATGATCAGTTACTACCACACATTGGGCTCTGGGCGCTCCAAGCTCTCTCGACTTATTAATCAACATGATCTCTGTCCAGGAGTTGCAACTAGTTTCTGGTGTTTGTAGGTAGTGTTAGTAGTCTACCAAGTGGCACCCGGTACAGGTGGGCTTGGGACAGACTAGGCACAGTGGCACGGTGTACCAAGCGTAGATCCACCCGTCGAGGTGGGCTTGGGAACCCTGCACACATCATTTGGGGCCGTGAGCGACACCCCGGCCGGATCTCCTTGCGGATGGAACCCGAATAGGCGATAAACCTGGACTAGAGACTTGTTCGGTTAGTCAGGTCGTGGCCGACT
>NW_021299700.1:0-1447 GCF_002162155.2 Triticum dicoccoides
GAGAGGTGTTGATATCCTTTGCGTCCAAGAAACCAAATGGAGAGGACAGAAGGCGAAGGAGGTGGAGGATACCGGCTTCAAGCTGTGGTACACGGGGACGGCTGCAAACAGAAATGGCGTAGGCATCTTGATCAACAAGAGCCTCAAGTATGGAGTGGTAGACGTCAGGAGACGTGGGGACCGGATTATCCTGGTCAAGCTGGTAGCTGAGGACTTGGTTCTCAATGTTATCAGCGCATATGCCCCGCAAGTAGGCCACAATGAGAACACCAAGAGGGAGTTCTGGGAAGGCTTGGAAGACATGGTTAGGAGTGTACCAATTGGTGAGAAGCTCTTCATAGGAGGAGACCTCAATGGCCACGTGGGTACATCTAACACAGGTTTTGAAGGGGCGCATGGGGGCTTTGGCTATGGCATCAGGAATCAAGAAGGAGAAGATGTCTTAAGCTTTGCTCTAGCCTACAACATGATTGTAGCTAACACCCTCTTTAGAAAGAGAGAATCACATCTGGTGACTTTTAGTAGTGGCCAACACTCTAGCCAGATTGATTTCATCCTCTCGAGAAGAGAAGATAGGCATGCATGCCTAGACTGTAAGGTGATACCTGGGGAGAGTGTTGTACCCCAGCATAAGCTGGTGGTTGCTGACTTCCGCTTTCGGATTCGTGTCCAGCGGGATAAGTGTGCTAAGGTCGCTAGAACGAAGTGGTGGAAGCTCAAGGGGGTGGTAGCTCAGGTGTTCAAGGAGAGGGTATTTAAGGAGGGCCCTTGGGAGGAAGGAGGGGATGCGGACAATGTGTGGATGAAGATGGCGACTTGCATTCGTAAGGTGGCCTCGGAGGAGTTTGGAGTGCCCAGGGGAAGGAGAAGCGAAGATAAGGATACCTGGTGGTGGAATGATGATGTCCAGAAGGCGCTTAAAGAGAAGAAAGATTGCTTCAGACGCCTATACCTGGATAGGAGTGCAGACAACATAGAGAAGTACAAGATGGCGAAGAAGGCCGCAAAGCGAGCTGTTGGTGAAGCAAGGGGTCAGGCATATGAGGACCTCTACCAACGGTTAGGCACGAAGGAAGGTGAAAGGGACATCTATAAGATGGCTAAGATCCGGGAGAGGAAGACGAGGGATATTGGCCAAGTCAAATGCATCAAGGACGGAGCAGGCCAACTCTTGGTGAAGGACGAAGAGATTAAGCATAGATGGCGGGAGTACTTCGACAAGCTGTTCAATGGGGAGAATGAGAGTTCTACCATTGAACTGAATGACTCCTTTGATGAGACCAGCATGCGTTTTGTGCGGCGCATCCAGGAGTCTGAGGTGAAGGAGGCTTTAAAAAGGATGAAAGGAGGCAAGGCGATGGGCCCTGATTGTATCCCCATTGAGGTGTGGAAAGGTCTCGGGGACATAGCGATAGTATGGCTAACCAAGCTTTTCAACCTCATTTTT
>NW_021299701.1:0-1167 GCF_002162155.2 Triticum dicoccoides
TGAGGCTATCCTCAAGAAGCACAGGAAACCCAGTGGTCAGGAAGTCCTCGGGTACGGCGGCCATCTACAAAAAGTGGAAGGGAAAGGGTCAATAAAGGAATGTGACCTATGTTTGGGATACTAACATAAACATAGGTATATGGGTAACCTGGTGGATAGTCTCGCTCTAACTAACGTCCATGCTAACTAAGGCTTCCTACAGTCAGGATGGCTCTGATACCAGCTCTGTGGGGACCCCGACTCGCAAGTCGTGATCACCGAATGCACGTGTACAGTGATCCCAGAGATCAATGCTCACTGAACACACAGAAGCTGAATAACAAGAGTCTTACATCCATACATACCGTCTTACACAAATAGTGACCAACATGGTCAAGTCTTACATCGATAAAGCCTTAAGGGCTGAACATCAAATGAAACATAGCAGCGGAAATCGTCGTCGATAAGTAGAACCCATGCCATCTGCCTTAACCCTACAGGCAATTTGACTGGGAACGTCCTAGTTCGCATGATCGTCTCCAAAGAACTCTTCTTCGAACTCCGGTTCTCCCATGCCTGGTCAATTAAATAACCAGTGGCAAGCCAATGAGTACTTTGAATGTACTCGCAAGCAACCCATGATTTGGTTCAAGGTACAGTAATGCATGACATAGGTAAAGTTTTGCATAAAGCTAGTTTTGAGTGTAGGACATGTTCAACATCCTATAAAGCATGCATCAAGAGAATTCAAGTAACCATAAGGTCTGGTCACAGATATCAACATAAATAGAAAGGGGCACCAACCCATTTATCATAAACAGAGAGGGCACCAACCCATCTCAATCGTGTCAAGTCCTCTGACTTGATCCAAGACAACACCATCATCTCACACACACACCGGGTTTGAAAACAAGTGGACGTAGCCCAAGAGCGGTTACCCAACTGTCCTTGACCGTGGACACGGCTATTCGAATAGTTTTACACTCTGCAGAGGTTGCACACTTTACCCACTAGATCCGGGGAACTTCCGTGTCATCCACGACCCGCGGTACCTCAAGTACCCGGGGTAAGCACCCGATCACTACCTTTCCCTAGACGACACTAACATGGAGTCCACTCGATTGGTAGTAACCCCCGTGCCGAACATTTCACATCATAAAGTTGTGGAGCCTCGCTCCCATTTTCATC
>NW_021299702.1:0-1111 GCF_002162155.2 Triticum dicoccoides
AAGAACCCCTTCTTGGACTGATCCATTCTGAATCTCTTCAAAATCTTATCAAGGTATGTACTTTGTGAAAGACCTATGAGGCGTCTCGATCTATCTCTATAGATCTTGATGCCTAATATATAAGCAGCTTCTCCAAGGTCCTTCATTGAAAAACACTTATTCAAGTAGGCCTTAATGCTGTCCAGAAATTCTATATTATTTCCCATCAGGAGTATGTCATCTACATATAATATGAGAAATGCTACAGAGCTCCCACTCACTTTCTTGTAAACGCAGGCTTCTCCATAAGTCTGCATAAACCCAAATGCTTTGATCATCTCATCAAAGCGAATGTTCCAACTCCGAGATGCTTGCACCAGTCCATAAATGGATCGCTGGAGCTTGCATACTTTGTTAGCGTTCTGAGGATCGACAAAACCTTCCGGCTGCATCATATACAGTTCTTCCTTAAGATGCCCGTTAAGGAATGATGTTTTGACGTCCATCTGCCATATCTCATAATCATAGTATGCGGCAATTGCTAACATGATTCGGACGGACTTTAGCTTCGCTACGGGAGAGAATGTCTCGTCGTAGTCAATCCCTTGAACCTGTCGATAACCCTTAGCGACAAGTCGAGCTTTATAGATGGTAACATTACCATCCGCGTACGTCTTCTTCTTAAAGATCCATTTGTTTTCTATCGCTCGCCGATCATCGGGCAAGTCTGTCAAAGTCCACACTTTGTTTTCATACATGGATTCTATCTCGGATTTCATGGCTTCAAGCCATTTGTTGGATTCCGGGCCCGTCATTGCTTCTTCATAGTTCGAAGGTTCATTGTTGTCTAACAACATGATTTCTAGGACAGGGTTGCCGTACCATTCTGGTGCGGAACGTGTCCTTGTGGACCTACGAAGTTCAGCAGTAACTTGATCCGAAGTACTTTGATCATTATCATGGTATTCCTCTTCAGTTGGTGTGGGCATTACAGGAACGGTTTCCTGTGCTGCGTCACTATCCCGCTCAAGAGGTAGTACTTCATCGAGTTCTACTTTCCTCCCACTTACTTCTTTCGAGAGAAACTCTTTTTCCAGAAAGCATCCGTTCTTGGCAACAAAGATCTTGCCTT
>NW_021299703.1:0-1036 GCF_002162155.2 Triticum dicoccoides
CATCTGTGACACGTAATCTTCTTTCAGTTCCTAAACTCACTCGTGATAATAATGTGCTTTGTGAATTTCATCCTTTTGATCTTTTTATTAAGGATCGGGGCACGAGGGACATTCTTCTTAGTGGGCGGCTCTGCCAAGGTCTCTATCGTCTGGAGCATCCTGGCGTCGCTCGCGTCTTCAGTGGAGTTCGGGTATCTCCGTCACAGTGGCATGCTCGTCTTGGTCACCCGGCCACACCTATTGTCCGGCATGTTTTGCGTCATCATGAGCTTCCTAGTGTGTCTAGTAATAAAGATGTAGCAGTGTGTGATGCTTGTCAGCAGGGGAAGAGTCATCAACTTCCTTTTTCGGAGTCCAGTCGTGAGGTGAAACATCCTTTAGAACTTGTGTTTTCAGATGTATGGGGTCCTGCTCAGACTTCTGTTAGTGGTCATAAGTATTATATCAGTTTTGTTGATGCTTACAGCCGCTTTACCTGGCTTTATCTTATCAAACGTAAATCTGATGTGTTTGACATTTTTGTTCAGTTCCAAAAACATGTTGAACGCCTCTTCAAGCACAAAATTGTTCATGTTCAGTCGGACTGGGGTGGCGAGTATCGCAACCTCAACTCCTTCTTTCAGTCGCTTGGGATCACTCACCGTTTAGCATGTCCACATACACATCAGCAGAATGGTTCAGTAGAACGTAAGCATCATCACATTGTTGAAGCTGGTCTGACTCTTTTGGCCCATGCATCTGTTCCGTTTCGTTTTTGGAGTGATGCTTTCACCACTGCATGTTTTCTCATCAATCGTACTCCCACTCGTGTTTTGAATATGAAGACTCCCATTGAAGTTCTCCTTAATGAACAACCGGACTACACCTTTCTCAAGGTGTTTGGGTGTGCTTGCTGGCCCCATCTCCGTCCATATAACAAGCGTAAGCTCGAGTTTCGTTCCAAGAAGTGTGTTTTTCTTGGTTATAGCTCTCTTCATAAAGGATACAAATGTCTTCATGTTCCCACTAATCGTGTCTACATCTCTCGGGATGTTGT
>NW_021299704.1:0-746 GCF_002162155.2 Triticum dicoccoides
TTGTTCGATAAATTCTCCCAGTCAATCTCGTCGGCTTGTGATCCTGGCATGGTTAGCAGCAATAGAAACACACAAGAATATGATCCTACAGACTACGAACAAGTGGTGGTGGTGGGTGTCACAAATCCGTCAAGCAAATCTCAAATTCTTACCAGTTCTTACCCAGCAGCAGGCGGTGATCGGCAACCGTTGTAGTCAAAAACTCTCAAAGCTTGGATAGAGCGATTACTAGCGAGAGTCAAACGCACGACGTAGATGTATGTGGAGCTGGGAAGGCTTATAATATGGTAGCAAAAAGGGTCAGCAATAATCAATTCAGAGATGCAAAGTTGAATAAACGCTCAACGACGGTACTGTGCTGGTCCTAGGCTAGACTGTGCTAGAGACGCGAGCCTAGAACACTAACAAAATCACGGCGCGGCACGTAAACAAGGGAAAAGCACACTCTAAATTTTTTTCCGCTCTTTTTTCTTTTTTTTTTCTTTTTTTTTGCGCTCTTTTTTTTTGCGCTGCCTTTTTTTTTGTGCGAAAAATCACTATAATGGCGAGTGTCTGAAAACTCTTCCTAGCTCAAACTGACAGGATGGGCACGGAATTTTTTCGACCATTTTTTTTTTCGACTGCCCGGACCCAAAAACTGGAAACGGGTCAAAAAAACTTCCTATAATGGCACCTGTCTCAAAACACTCAGAAACACCTAAAAATAGGATAGCCAGAAATTTTTTCGAAAAATGCGTTTTCGAAAA